>NC_056725.1:1907214989-1907294989 GCF_019279795.1 Protopterus annectens
GACTAAATTTGCAGATGATTGCAAATTAGGAGCTGTCATTGAATCTCACACTTACACAAATATTCTCCAGGAGGGGCTGACACAGATAAACAACTGGTGTCAGAGTCATGGACTAAAACTAAATGCCAAGAAATGCATAATAGTATCCTTTGGGAAGTCATCCATCCCTGGTAGCTATCATATTGATAACACACTCCATTGAGCTGACCCAGTAGTCAGGGGCTTAGGGACACACATGGATAGTAATCTAGCCTTTGATCATCACGTGCCTAGCAGTGGTGAGAAAATCATTATATGTTGCACAACTTATAAACAAAGGTATGCCATCTAAGTCCAAGGAAGTCATTGTTTCACTGTATTCGGCATTCATCAGACCTATCATTGAGTACAATGCCCTCTTTGGTATGTACCTAACCAGGCATATCCAGCAACTGGAATATCCACAGAGGTTCCTGACTAAAAGAATACAGGGCATAAGTAATATGTCCTATGCAGACTGACTCAAGGCCCTATCCCTGTATTTTGTCTCCTACAGGCTTTTGAGGGGAGATCTATGCCTGGCATACAGGGTATTGTCAGACCCCACTCTGATGGCCCTCCTGCATATCTACAAAACAAACAGTACCAGAATTACCCATTCTAATGACTTAAACCTTGCCTGCAATATGAATAGGACGTACTGGAGAGATAGATATGTATCCCAGATACTACACTGTCTATGGAACAGGGTCCCCATCCATGTGAAGCAGAGTTCCTCCCTAATCCAATTCTAGTGCAACTTGGACAATTGGATAAAAAAATGGAAATTCATCACTGGTTTGACACCTATGTCTCTGATGCAAACAGGTAACTTGTAAATGTTTCATCTTCCAGGCCCATGCTTAAACTTATCAAGAGTATCAGAACTCGTCAGAGATTTGGGATGCATGGCTAGGCTTAAAAAGGGCCTTGTGGTTGTTAGCCTAGTAAACACCTATGATCCTATGAACCTATTATCTAAATTTAGAGTTGAATATATCCTACAGAACATTTTGGAGGCACTCTATCTCTACACCATTAATTTTCCTTATTCTGTTGAAAACTCATAAAAGCAAAGCATATTTGATTATTTCTTATTCCCAAAGGTGGAATCCTATACTATACAATTCATTCCATACATATTATCATATTTGCTGTGAACAATCACATTGTCCTCCCTATAAAGCCAATATGACGAGGAAGTATTTATAAACCTTCATACTGGAGAAAAGTACAGTGTACCGCATATAAAAACAGTCAGGTTTTTTTAGCTTTTTTAAGACAGGTTCCAAATAAAATAGCATTGGATTTACACAGAGAAGGGTCCAAATAGAGATAAGATAAAGTCAGCAAGAAAAGGAAAGTAGTATTGCTGGAACTGAATTCATCCTCTAGTCTTAGTGAATACCCTCAAACTTTCACCAAGACCATAATAATATATAGAATGTATTTTATGTAGCAGTGTATTGTGGACAGAGGTAAGTTAAAAAATAAAAAAAATATAGCTGAGTGCAAAAGTCCCAGGATAACAAAGTGCACAATCCTGGTGTGTGCACAGGTGCCAAGACTAGAAAAAATGGCAGCGCAGAATCCTCAGGACACACAAACAGTCCTCTAATGGCTTTATGTCAGTCACAGGAGGCAGATGGCCCTCCTGTTGTTGAAGGAAGTAGTAGTCCACAAAAACACATACAAATTGACAGGCCAAAAAAAGAGCCACAAAGATGATAGACTGGACTAATGAAGATAAAAATAAAATTGTATTGTTACTATTATGCAAGAAGCCCATAATTTCCAAATAGAAGATATTCAAAAAAGATTAAGAGGGAAATTAAGAGGAAAGAAAAAAAATCTTGCACAAGAAAATGTGTCAAAAGCTTTTCATTGATGCAACAGATCCACAAAAAACATTAAATAGACAAAGAAACTTTGGGCCATTTTGAAAAGAAAGTGACACAGGAAGTGCAAAAATGTAAAGAACAAAACCTAGAGATTTTTGAAAGGTATAGAAAAGAAACACAGACATGGGGAAGCAAAAGAGATCTGATATGGTGCAATATTTATGTAAAGAAAAATGCCAAACTAATCAATACAAAAAGGCACCACCAAAGATGGGGCAACCAGATATGGAAAATTTCATAATACAAAAATAAGAAAACAAAGGGGGAAATAGAAAAGTGGATCAGTAATGGAGAAGTTAAAAAAATTGAAACTGATATAATGGATTACCTGCAAAGTGAAGGATTTAATGTAGAAAACCCAACTTTGCTAACATGACAGTATTATGGAAAAATGAATCCCCAAATTAAGGAGAAAAAGGTGGTATGGGAAGCATCTGATCATTTGCCAAATGATGACACTCTGGAGTCTTCAGTAGGAAACCAGTGCAAAAGTTCAGTTGGAGTTGCTCAATAAGGAAAGGAGCAGGAAACAGTGGCAACCCTGACACAGTCAACATTGTGGAGTGATAGGCCAGTGAGTTCCCATAGCAATGGATGACACAGGGTGCAGTTGAAGATAATGTGTCACAGTAAGACATTCTGGAACTTTCTGTAGAATGCCCACAAGAAAGAGAAAATAAAGAATATGCCCTCAATTTAGAAGAACATTATCTAAGGGAAGAGTTGCTTGATTTAATATACATGGAGAGACATATTAAGATCAATGAAAGGAATAGATTACAGAAAGTAAATAAAACCCAAAATGTTAAAAGTCTGATAAAACAGATCAACACAGTAATTGAGACTATTAACAGAAATTCATGTGATATAACAGAAGTAAATAGGATATCTAATTGTGAAGCTAAATTAATAACAGATAAAGTCTTACCATAGAAATGCAGAGCAATTAGGGAAGGGAATGGAAGAAATCAAATGCCATAATGGAAACAATGAATAGAGAAATCTATAAAGCAATCAAGACTAGAAGTGTCACTGTTAAAAGGCTGTAGAAGAGGGAACAGATCAATAAAAATACTTAGAAAGATAGATGTGAAAAAAGCAATGCACAATATCAGAACAGATCAGGATTAATCATACACTATCACAAATAATAAACTAAAGATATAAGCACAGTCAGAAAAAAGTAGAGAAATTGAAACAAAATTAAGAAAAGCCCCTAAATGGAAAACCTCAGGCCCAGATGTAGTACCTAACTTCTGGATAAAAGGATTAATATCTTTAAATGAAATTTAAATTTAAATTTAAAATTTTCCCTGAGTAAGAACTATGTATATGCTCATTCTGAACAAACACCAGCATGGATAACAACAGAAAAAATTATACTCCTCCTTAAGACTAAATTTGCAAGCAATCCTAAAACTTATAGACCAATAACTTTCCTTCCAATGATGTATAAACTATATACTGGAATTGGTACCAACTGAATTTATAGTCATTTAGAAAAAAACTCTATCATGGCAAAAGAACAAAAGAATAACAATGAAAGTCATATGGAACAAAGGATCATTTACTCTTAAATAAAGTCATAATGGAGAATTGTAAAACAGGGAACAATCGAAGTATGGAATGGATAGATTACTTAATTTATTTTATTTATTTATTTATTTGCAGTTGGTTTACCAGGATAGTCCATTGGGCCAAGATGAACCCGTTTTCAATGGAGTCCTGGGGAGAAAAGCTCCAGAAACAAGGTTACATAGTTTTAGATATATAATACAATATTAACAAACAAATTACACAGTTAGAGCATCATACTGGTGATGACTGTTACAGTTGGTACATACTATAGAAGTGATTCAGATTGCATTATTTACAGAATTCAAATTGCAGTATTTACAGAATTGTACAGATTACTGTTTGTAGATGGTACATAGTATAAAAGTGATTCATATTGCAGCATTTATAGAATTATACAGATTACTGTTTGAACACACATAATCAATGGAACATTACAGGTGGTACCTACTATAAAAGTAATTCATGTTTCAGTATTTACACATTGAGAGTATATCTTTCAAGTGACATTACTGATGAAATCGCCTAGGCATTTAGAGTTAGGTTGCTAGGTAAGGGATACAAAAATGATTTTGATTTGAGATTAGGCAGTTAGTTAAAGGATGCAAGTTACTACAATAGGAGAGGCAGATACAAGGAAGCTTATTAGCAGGAGGAGGAAGGAAGTAAGGCGGTCTTGAATTATGAAGGGTGGGTGCAAGAGCATTGAATTATGAAGGGTGGGTGCAAGAGCATTCCCACTGGGTTAGTAGATGAGAGTAAAGAGATTTTTTGAATGTAAAGTGGTTGAAGGTGGTACGAATAGCTGGAGGTAGGGAGTTCCAGAGATGTGCTAAACTATAGGATAGGAGATTTTTACCTGGGGGACGTAATGGTATGTATAGTTCAAGTAGGTTCTGGTTATTGGTTCTGAGTTCTCTGTGGGGGAGGTGCATTTTAAAAGCAGGGGAAAGAAATGGACAAAGGGAGGGTTTAAAGATGAGCTTGTGGGCAAGAGTGAGTTGGGAATAGATGAGTCGGTTGGGTAGTTCTAACCATACTAGTTTGTGGAGAGAAGAACAATGGTGAGTAGATGCTTTGTGGCCATTAGCGAATGTAGCTATTTTATTGTAGCATGCAGAAAATTGTGTTTTGAGGGAAGATTGTAGGTTAGTCAGGAGTAGGGCTCCATATAGAAGAGAGGGAATAAGGAATGTGGAAGAGAGAGTGATTTTAGTACAGGGTGTAAGGAAACGATTTTGTCGGTAGAGCATGTCTAGTTTTTGATGAGTTTTTTTGATATTTAGTTGTATGTGGGAGTTGAATTTAAACTGACTATCGATTTGAACCCTAAGTAACTTAGTCTCTGGCACCAATTCCAAGGATGTGTTATTGTTACAGGTGATTAAGAAAGAGTTTGGGTTGACAGAGATGTGTTTAGAGGGAGTAAATACCATTAATTTGGTTTTAGAGGCATTTAATGCTAGGTGTTTTTTTTCATCCATTGTTCAGTGATAGAGAATGCATCTTGTGTAAGTTTTTGGAGTACTGGGATGGATGTGGCAGAGCAGATAATAGTTGAATCGTCTCCATATTGAATAATATTAGAGAATGGGATAGAATTACGGAAATCATTTATGAAGATGTTAAATAGTAGAGGACCCAATATGGAGCCTTGGGGGACCCCAGTTGGAGTGCTTAGGAATGAGGAAGTGGCTTTTTTCCATTTAACAACTTGAGATCTATTAGATAAGTAACTAGAGAACCAGTTTAATGAGGAAGGGCATAAGTTAAGTTGGGAGAGTTTATCAAGGAGTAGTTTATGAGAGATAGTGTCAAAGGCTTTTGAGAGGTCCAGTAGTAGGGTAGAAACAATCTGTCCAGAGTCCCTGGCCTTGTTTATGGTTTCTAAGAAGGAGAGGAGGGCTGTCATAGTACTATGACCAGGTCTGAAGCTATGCTGGGTTGGAGTCAGCAGGTGATTGTCTAAGAGATAAGGAAGGAGCTGCAAATGGATACACTTTTCAAGGAGTTTAGAAATGGGAGACAGAATAGCTATGGGACGGAAGTTTGTAGTATCATTATTATTGCCACCTTTATGCAGAGGTATGATAAAGGCCTTTTTCCAGATTTGGGGTACTTTGCTTTCTTGGATCGAGCAGTTAATTAGTATACTAATAGGGTAGGCAATGGTTTCAGCTGCTATGCTAAGAAAGTATGAAGGAATATTGTCTGGGGCATTAGAGCAAGGCTTTAGTTTCTGGATCAGTTTTTTTATGGTAGATGTGGGGATAGGTTTTAGTGAGAAAGTAGGAGAAGGGGGGTGAGGTATTAGAGGGTGGTGGTCTTGGGGAGGGAAAGAGAGAGGTAGTCAGAGTGGAGGGAGGGGTATGGGAAGATTGGGGTGAGGTCGGGGATGTGGCGGTGTCAGTGAATGATGAGGTTAGCTTGGAAATAGAGTTTATGAAAAAAGATTTGAATTGTGTAGCCAAGTCAATGTCAGAAGCATTGGGGTCTGGGCTGGGGTTGGCTGTTTTGCCAGGACTGATAAGGGTAGAGATTCCTTTCCAGAATTTTTGAGGATTTGTTTTATTAGTATTTTGGAGTATGGAAAAGTAGTTTTGTCGATCTTTAATAACAGGCCTTTTTACTTTGTTTCTGAGTGTTTTAAATTCATTATGGGTGAGTGGGGATTTGTTTTTATGGTAAAGTGTCCAGGCCTTATCTCTATGTTGCGTGGCTGTTAGTGTGTCTTTGTTTAACCAGGGGGTAGTTTTTAGTTTTATTCTTTTAGTCCTTATGGGAGCATGGTAGTCTAGAAGGTTCAGGAAGGTTGTGTTGAAATGGGCCATGGCATTGTCTAAGGGTAAAGCTTTTAGGATGTTCCAGTCAACTAGATTGAGAGAGTCTGAGAAAGCTATTGGGTTGAAGTTTTTATGGTTGCGGCTAGTAATGTAGTTATGAGTTCTCTGTAAAGGCGCTTGTAGTCGATATGTGAAGATAGGTAGGTGGTCACTAAGGGAGTCTGGAAGGGTACCACTGTCAGAGAAGTAATGAGGGTGAGAGACTAGAATCCAGTCTAGAATGCTACCCTTGGAGAGAGCTTTTGAGGGGTGAGTTATGTCGTTATTTAGTTGTGAGAAGCTGTAAAGGTTGATATTGAGTGGGTTTAAGGGAGAATGAATGGCTGACCAATTGATATTGGTGTCACCCAAAATTATGATTTCATTGTTAATGTTGGTGGAGAGCCAGTAAAGAATATTCTCTAGTGTGGTAATATTGTCACCAGGGGGAATGTAAAGGGAGGCTATAGATATATGCTTGTATTTATTGACTTGGAGTAGTGATAGGAGTAGTTCAGCATTATTAAAAATGGGGATGGGTTTGTTATAAGGGGTGACTGACAAGGAGGATGAGTATAGTAAGGCAACCCCACCTCCTTTTTTTTTGGGTCTGTCTTTTCTGATGATTGAGTAATTTGGTGGTATAATTTCATGATCCTTTATGTGGGGTTTTAACCAAGTTTCAGAGATAGATAGGATATCAGGTGTATTATGTGTGAGCCAAGCATGAAGGTTTGGTACTTTGTTGACTATACTTTGGGAGTTTAGAGAGGTGAATAGTATGGATTTATCTGTATTGATAGAGATGGAGGGGCCTGGGTTGAGGTGGATATCTCCTGATAGTAGTGAGGTAATTAGACAAAGGGTTAGGTTGGAGAGATATTTGGACTGCTTAAAGTTTAGGTTGGTCTTTATTATGTGAGTAAGGGGTTTGTTAGCAACTATGGTATTAAGGTTAATTTGAGTGTTGATAAGTTTATAAGTAAAGAAAAGATGGTTTTGTATAGGATAAATATGTGGAGATATTGTGGTGTGTGCTTTTAAAGGAGGTGAGTTGAGATGTATTGTTATGTGGAAGGCCTGTGAGTGGTTAAAGTATTTGGGCTGGGTGAGGTAGTGAATGTAGACTATACTGAGGAGAAGTAGTAGTAGAGTATAGGAGGATATAGGTTTTGGCAGCATTGTGAAGATGGGTCTGAAAGGTAGAGGATGTAGATGGTAGTAAGCAGTTGGTAGGTTATAGCAAGTAAGTTTAGGAGGGTTCTGTGTACTGGAGGTAGTTATGTGTCTGAGTACTTGTGGGAGGAGGTTAGGTTATAGAAAGTAAGTTTAGGAGGGTATTGTGTACTGGAGGTAGTTATGTGTCTGAGTAATTGTGAGAGGAGGAATATAGTAAGGTTTATATGGGTGGAGTAAGGTTATAGAAAGTAAGTTTAGGAGGGTCCTGTGTACTGGAGGTAGTTATGTGTCTGAGTAATTGTGGAAGGAGGAATATAGTAAGGTTTATATGGGTGGAGTAAGGGGGGTGTAGGCTTGAGTAGAGGAGACTAATTGGTGGGATAGGTTTTTCTAGGGGGAGGAGTGCTGGTTAGAGTGGGTGTGGGAGGGAGTGGCTATAGAGAGAGAGTAATGGAGTATAATTGGATAGGTGATATCATAGGTGTGGTTGTTGAGGTATAAATATAGATGTAGTGGGGGCGAGTGGGAATTGGGGGCAGGGTAGGAGAGCGGAGTGAGCCCGTAGGGCGAACGGAGCGGGAAGAGCCAAGGAAGACAGAAGAGGGCGAGAAACTATCAGTAGAGCTGCTAAGTGGAGAAAGTGAGTACAAGGGAGCGGTGATTAGTGGGATGGAGTAGCAACGAGCTTTAGAGGAGGGAGAGAGAGAAAGAAAGTTAGAGAGTTAAAGCATGTAAAGATACCAGGGAGAAAAGTAAAAGAAATGGAAGTCAGGAAATAGTGAGGAGAGTAAGTCACCTAGTGGACATATGCTGAATGCACATATGGTTTCACCAGGGAAGAATCATAAGGCTGGGTTATATTATGGGAATAGAGTCTGGTAGAGCAGAAAGTGGCATGGAGGGGGGGGCTAATATTGGAGATACAGGGCTAGTTAGCATTTGGCTGCTGGGTTTCCTGGCAAGGGAGCATGCTGAGTACCAAGCAGGGCTTTAGGATTCTTAATAATACAGGTTTAGCAGCTGTTGTACATACTTTATTAAATTCTTCTATGAGGAGCTTAATCCAATTCCCATATGGGGTAGAGGCAATAGAGTTTGTTTTAGTTTGGATTAGATGTAGGCATTCAAGCCAGGCGCGGTTGGGGTGTTTCAGGGTAGGAAAGCTGGAGAAGAGGAGAGAGATGTAGAGAGAAATGCACTTTAGATAAACAGTTGCAAATAACACAATTAGCGTACACTAGCACAAACTTTAAACAGTTGCAAAAACACATTAGCTTACCCTATTAGCTTACACTAGCATTAGCTTTGAAATATGTAAGTTAAACACAAAATTCTAACCAGCATGGGCATCTCACTTGAAATAGTCTGTATAATATAAGCATTCTAGTGCTCAGGTCAGAGAGAAAAACATTGCCACACAGCAAGGCTAACCCAGTATCACAAAGAGTTAAGAACAAAGATGTTTTACAGTAACATGATATGCAATAAAAGTTTCAAGGAATTCAAATATTCTAGTTCCTCTAAAATATAAAAGCAGTGCGATATGGGCTAGGGGTTGTTTCAGAGAGTTATAACCTTTAAACAGCAGTGGAATAAGCCTTTTGAGCAGGATATTGACTATGTAGTCTCAGTAGGACACGTGCTAAGGTTGGCGTTTTCGCCGACTGTTATCCAGCGCTCACAGCGAGCTACAATTAGGTGGCTGTAACTGTGTTGCTTTAAGGCCACCTAAACTTTGCTCTTAGTAATAAAAATATTGTACAATGTTTAATTGAGTAAAGGGACTCAATCGCCTAAACTGCCTACACTTTGCTCTTAGTAATAAAAATATCGTACAATGTTTATTTGAGTAAAGGGACTAAATTGCAGTTCCCCTTCCTTTAGAATGTAATATGTATGCAGTTCAGGCTTATGGCAAGTACAAGATGTGCATTGAAATACTTCCTTTAGAATATAATATGCATGTAGTTTGGGTGTATGGCTAGTAAGAGATGTGTGCTGAAATACTTATCAATCGCACATACAAGGGTGTCAATATTTTAAATATATTTGGCATGTAACCCCAATAAAATATGTAGCATAGATCTGAAATATGCTAGCATTTCGATGCATACCCATCACTCATGCAAGTGTTGTATTAATAAAATCAAGCTAGTCCTCATAAGGAATAGGTACAATGCAAGATTGAGGCTGGCATAGCAGGAAGCAGTGGCCTCAAAAACAACATTCAATAGTTTATTTAGACTCTTTCAATCGAACATTGCCATATAACAAGCTGATATTTCTCCACCACTTGTGTTCAGTTTATAGTACAGGATTACATACATAAGCAGTCAGTATTTATCTTACACTGTTGTTACTTTACAACAAAAACGATGTATTATGAACAAAAAAAATCAAGATTTACCTTACTATGGCTACAGATGCTCTTTCCCAGGAGATGCAGCAGCCGAGGGCTAAATTGTTTAGAAAATTGGCGCCCTGGAGCAGGGAGATTTTATAATTTCAGGGAGGATGTTAGGTAGGGGATGGAGGAACAGGATGGGCGTGCACAGGTACAGACCAGAAAAGCTATTACTGGTATCGGTGGATAGGTATGAACAGAAAGGAGAAAAGAGTGACTGAGTACGTGGACTGATGGAAAGGATCAAAAGAGAAGGAGATAGTGGTGAGTAAGAGTAGGGTAGCAGAGGGCAAGGGTATTGCAAGCTATGCTAGGCAGTGAGAGTCAGGATGAGTGTATGAATAGAGGGCAGTCTATGAGAACAGTAGCAGAGCCAAGAGCCAAGGAAGACAGAAGAGGGCGAGAAACTATCAGTAGAACTGCTAAGTGGAGAAGGTGAGTGCAAGGGACCAGTGATTAATGGGATGGAGTAGCAATGAGCTTTAGAGGAGGGAGAGAGAGAGAGAGAGAAAGTTATAGAGTTAAAGCATGTAGAGATACTGGGGAGAAGAATAAAATAAATGGAAGTCAGGAAATAGTGGGGAGAGTAAGTCACCTAGTGGACATATGCTGAATGCACATAAGGTTTCACCAGGGAAGAATCGCAAGGCTGGGTTATATTATGGGAAGAGAGTCTGGTAGAGCAGAAAGTGGCACGGAGGGGGTCTAATATTGGACATACAGGGCTAGTTAGCGTTTGGCTGCTGGGTTTCCTGGCAAGGGAGCATGCTGAGTACCAAGCAGGGCTTTAGGATTCTTAATAATACAGGTTTAGCAGCTGTTGTACATACTTTATTAAATCCTTCTTTGAGGAGCTTAATCCAATTCCCATATGGGGTAGAGGCAATACAGTTTGTTTTAGTTTGGATTAGATGTAGGCATCCAAGCCAGGTGCGGTCGGGGTGTTTCAGGGTAGGAAAGTTTATTAAATCCTTCTATGAGGAGCTTAATCCAATTCCCATATGGGGTAGAGGCAATACAGTTTGTTTTAGTTTGGATTAGATGTAGACATCCAAGCCAGGCGCGGTTGGGGTGTTTCAGGGTAGGAAAGCTTACTATAGCTACAGACACTCTTTCCCAGGAGACGCAGCAGCTGAGGGCTAAATTGTTTAGATTATCAACAACAATTACAAAAAAAACATTTGACAGCATCCCATATGCATGGATAAAGGAGTGTCTTCAGATGTATAAGATACACCCTACATTGATCAATTACATTACAGTGACCATGGGACAGTGGCAAACCACTTTGTAATTAAGCCACGATAAGGGACAAATTATTATCCAGGGTACAAAACTTCAAAGGGGGATACTCCAGGGTGACTCTTTGTCACCACTACTCTGTTGTCTTGCCCTTAACTCATTAAGCTGGCTACTTAACAGATTAGGTCACAGTTGCAATTTGGTTCCCAGAAAAAGACCACAAGTAAAGACTTATCGTCATCTTTTTGTGGATGATTTAAAATTATATAGTTCATCAGATGAGGAGCTGAACACAAATGGAAACGATTAAAACTTTCTCATATGATATAAGAATTTCATCTGGTCTTAGTAAATGTGCAAAAGTAACATTTAAAGCAGGAAAGCTGCAGCACCAAGAAAATATCAGTCTGGGACAGGAGTGTGATCTAATGGAACTTGGGCAGAAGGGAGTGTATAAATATTTGGGAATTGATAATAGATTGGCAATATAACATGAACAAATGTGAACAAAACTCAGTAAGGAATATTTTAGAAGACTGAAATTAACACTGGAAATAGCTCTGGCATCTAGGAACAACATCCAAACTATAAACCAGTTTGCTCTTCCTGTTCTAACTTGCAATTTTGGGGTGATTGGCCCTAAATGGTATTGGATCAGTTGGATAAGAAAATATGAAAAATGCTTCACACTTATCAAATGATATATAAAAGTCAGTGTATACCAAGATTATATATTCATTATCCTAAAGGAGGTATGGGCCGCTTCTAAATTGACATGAATAGATTTACAATCCTAGGACTGTATACATATCTACTGATATGTACATATCACCAGATCCAAACACAGTGAAAGTTTTAAAACATGAGGAGCAGATGTCTAAGATGACTTCCCTGCATAGTTTAGAAGAAGCATATTGGTGTGTCAAGTGGAAAAACAAAACAGAATGTGCCAAAACAAACAAAAAAAAAAAAGAAAGAAAGAAAGAAAGAAAGAAAGAAAGAATATAATGAGAAGAAGCAGATGTGAATGGAAGACATGTGGAAAAGGCATAAATATATTTGTAAGTACAAAAAACTCCTGAAACAATCTCATGTCGATCAGGATCTGATGCAGGAATGGAATTGCTGCCGAGTGTGATGCACTAATGGCAGAGGGCCTGTACACTGAAAGGCATAATTTGTGGCAAGACTGTTGCACTGGGGATTTTGCAATCATCGCAATATTGAAGTAACTAAGAAACACTGCAAACATAATCCCCAAAGCATTCTAGAGAATGATGAAGTTCATATAACATATGATCACCCATTACCAGCTGTTCAGAATATAGATATGAGAAAAGCAGATATAGTAGTCCATGAAAAGAAGACAAATGCAGCAATGATCATTGAATTTGTTATACCCAATGATTACAGTGTCTTAGTTACATGCAGAGAGAGAGAGAGAGAGAGAGAGAGAGAGCGAAAGTCATAAAATACTAGAATTTGCAGGCAGATGTGAGGGCAATGTGAAAGAAGGATAACCAGCCAGTTCTAATAGTAGTAGGAGCAATAGGTATCATAAAAAAGAATTTACAGTCATATTTAAATATGTCACCAATACATGTCATTCCATATGAATTACAAAAAGAATCACTTTTGGACATACTGCGAATGCTGTGAAGAGCACTTTTGGCTAATATCAAAGACTGAAGCAATGCTAATTTCATGAACTTTAATCATACTTGGACTTAGGAGTGGGGTCCATTCCCGTCATGGTAATAGAAACTTAATAAACTCTGGGAAATAAAAACAACCAATGTTACTAGAAGATATAAATGAACCTTCATACCGGAGAAAAGTACAGTGTGCCATATGTAAAAACAGAGACTTTTTATAGCTTTCAAAGTTAGTAATGAATAAAATAGCATGTGATTTACTCAGAGTTGCTGTACACTCTGTGGAAGCAGAAAGAATATAAAATTAAACAAATTGTCCAAGCAAATTACTGCTGTAGAGGCTAATTGTAAATATCTTTATGAATTTTGCATGAAATTAATTAAAAAAAATAAAGAATTAACCAAGATACCTTACTCAATCTGCAGCCCAGTGATACTGTATATGCATCTGTAAATCACCTTCTTAAAAAAGCCATAACCTCTGTGGGAGCAACTGCAGGAAAACAGGAAAATTGTTAGTTTATGCCTTTAAGACAACATGTAAAAATAGATTTCTTGATTTATTTAAGGGCTATAGAATGAACAACACAATCTGAAAATCACTTTAGTCTAAATAAATTGTTTTATGGTTGGATTTTATATAAAGCCATACTCCAGTAATATGCTACCACACTGGGGAAAAAATAGACCAATATCTGAAGTGCACACATCTGCTAAACATTTTCTACAAGGTCATAGACCACCTACCCATTTTAGAAAGCTTAAACAGCTTTAATGAATAGTCTTAAAGGAAAAGTTCTTGTCCCAGATAGACTTACTGAAGACCTGAATAAATATATGCTGGATATGCTTTTTCCCATTCTTAACTACCTTCGGCCATGGTGGTACAGTCGTTGTTGCCTCACCGCAAGAGGTTCTCTGGTTTGATCCTTGGCTGCCTTCTGTGTGGGGTCTGCATGTCCTCCCTGTGGTCGCTTGGGTTTCCTTCAGGTGCTTTGCTTTCCTCCCACATCCCAAAGACATGCTGTAGGTGGATTGGACACTCCAAATTGGCCCTAGGTGTATGTGCATGCATGTGTGTGCCTTCTGTGGAAGGTTGGGCACCGGGATGGCAACTCAACACCGTAAAACTCTACTGCCAACCATGAGCGGACAGGTGATCTGCTGTGGTGACCCCTAACCGGGAAAAGCCAAAAGAAGAAGAACTACCTTCTTTGAAGACGTGTTTGTGACAAGTAAGATGACATTCTTCTCTAAATAATCCATCAGCAATGTTCTTCTGAAACCCAATTAGAAAAGAGCTGCATACCTATGTTCCATCCAATGTCGGGCATCAGACTGTATGCTTCAGTATCGGTCAGGCTAATATGTACCATTCCTGATATAAATAAACCCTGTGGTAGTGCTATGAGGTGTGGACCTAGTTCAGGTCATATTAAAACATGAACTAGCTCATGTTAGAACTGACCAAAAACTCCTCTCTGTCCACAAACATATCAAATCTGCTGGGCCTTGTCTGTATTCCTACCGTGTTATTAAGGCTTGGAACTCTTTAACTGCATCCATCAGGTCAATAACTTCCCTCCCATCTTTCAAAACCATTCTGTTCTTGCTAAACACCAGGATAAACTATATCCCTAAATGTGAACAAGTACTGCTTCATACCTTACACCTCCTTATTCTCCCTTCTTCACTCACTTCCTTACTTCTATCAATTTCTCTTCCCTCATTTTCTCTCTAAATCTACCATAAGCCTGCTTTCCTCACACTTCATATTGCAGTTCCTTTTTTGTATTATACTAACTTACCTTTAATTTGTCTATAAACTGGCTACAATTTCTCTAAATATTAACTCATTTCTATTCTTAATCAATGTTTTCATATAATGTCTAATTTGGTATAATTATTTAAACTGTAGATGTTTTTGTATTATTTTTGTAGATTGTAAAATTATTGTGCTTAAAATGTTTTGTAATACTTTAAAACTTTTCTCCTCAGACCACTGCTGAATATGGACTCCTACCCTGTTGGACTTTCCTCGTAATCAAATGTCAGTAAATAAACAAATAAATAGGTAGAACTTAACCGAATTGTTCCTAAAAAAAAGCAGCAATCATAAATGAATTAATACTAAATCAGTAGTAGTCAAGACATGATTATGTATAAATTAGTAGTATCTACTGAATTATTCTTAAATCAGCAGCAGTAGTCACTACAGTTTAAATCTTAAATCAATAGTCACTACTAAATAATTTCTAAATCATGATTCCCATTAGCTAGAAATCTCTGTTGACTGAACACCCCATTGGTACTATCCAGTGACCTTTCCTATAGAAAAATATGGAATGATATGGACTCCCTAAGCCTTGTGTTTGTTTATACCAAATATACATCTAGATCATTCTGTCTCTACTTGGCCTAACAAAAAGAAAAAATAATAATAATAAGACAGTGGTCTCCTTTATCTTCATTGTTATTTTTTATTAATTACAGAGGGAGCAAGCATCAAGGTAAAGAGTAACTCTGCCATACATGGTGAGAGCCACTCTGCTAGCATAGCAGGCTAAAACCCTGACTATGACCCAGGCAATCTGGATTCAAGTAGTGGCTCATGCAACTGAGGGAGTGGGAGGGAGTGATGGCTGGTTTTGTCCTGGGTGAGAGGGTCCTCAATGATGTGGTCCTAAAAGGGGCGTTGCCTCAAAGTTAGTTCATAATCATAGGTGGTGGGGAAAGAGAAGCATATAGGGGATAGCAGTTTTGGTTTGTGAAGGACAGATCATGTCTGCTCAACCTGATAGACTTCTTTGAATCTGTCACCAGAGTGGTCGATGAAGGCAAGGTAGTCCATACAGCCAACCTTGATCTAGCCAAGGAGTTCAATACCATCCCCCACTCCGGATTCATTGACAGACTCACTGACCTAGGCATTAACCCCCACGTCATAAGATGGGTTGCCAACTGGCTCATGGACAGAACCCACATAGTGAAAGTAGCGGACTCCAAATCTGACTTCCAGGCAGTGACAAGTGGAGTCCCACAGGGATCTGTCCTGGGTCCTCTCCTGTTTGGTATCTACTTCTTTGAAGTTCAGACCAACACCAAGGGACTCTGGATAACCAAATTCACAGATGACTGCAAACTGGGAGCTATTATTGATTCTCAAGCTGATGTAGGCATCCTACAAAAAGGCCTCACAGACACCAACGACTGGTGCCAGAACCATGGTCTTAAACTCAGTGCTAAAAACTGCATTGTCGTTTTCTTGAAAAAATAATGCATATGTGAAATTTGAACATGCCACATGAGGAATTCTCAGAAAGGTGTATTTGGCCTAAATAATCTTCGCTTATGTGCAGTACCAGCTAATGTGTTGTCTCTGTTAAGGCGAGCTTTACTGAATTCACTAGAATGTATGGGAAGAGAAGTTGGTTTGCCATGCTCCTTTGACCACCTGATGACTTAAAACTTATCACAAAGGCTCCCAAAGAAATGGAAAAAGACCTTACATGAATACTACGTTTCCCTATGGTTTTAAACAATAAATTCCTCTTAGAGGAAGAAGCATATCTTTGGCATCACTCTGATTAGGAAAATGCAAGAGTGGAGCTTAAATCTCAGTAATGGTCAGGAATAAAAGACTTTGAAGAGTTATGAAATATTAGTTTGTCACACTTGCAGCCTTTACATAGATGCAGGCAAAATATGATGCACTACTGTCTGAAGAATCTTTGAGTAAGAAATGTAAATGGAAAAGCAAGTCCGTTATCCCATATACTCAACTCTCCTTTGTTGCATTTTACGTACCATTAATTGTTCAAACAAAACCTCTTTTTATCATGCTTCTCTGACAAAACAAAAATTAAACCCTTTTGAAAAAAATAAATCATAAGTAAGGAATTTAATGAGGCTAAAATCAAAGGATATTACCACTGCATAATGGAGTTGGATACTAGTATGAACAGATTGTAAGTTGAGGCTGCCCTTCCCCTCTTTAAAACCATAAAACCATAAAAGCTATTCCCTTTTGGAACTGCTCTCACTTTAAAATATTTTACAAAGCTTGTTGGAGTCCTATAAAATAACATAAAATCGCTTTAGCTGAGTCTGCAATCATTTTATCCTGTACCACAGAATCCACTTGCTAGGTCTGCAGGAAGACTCCATCACATCTAGCCATCGTTTCTGAAGAAAGCACTGGAATTTTGAATTTTAAGCATCAATAAACCACTTAGGATTTCCAGAACCCCTTATCAGTTTTTTTTTACTCTCCCTCCGTGCTACACTGTTGATAATTAATAACTTGAAAAATGTGAACAATTTCTATTTGGCTGTTCTGTAGCATCTGACTCATAGGTCTTTATTGAAATGGCATGTTCTAGAACACTCTAAGGTTCATAATTCAGACTTGTAGTTCATCTAGTTAGAATTACAGAAATTAATCTCTTAATAACGATGACTGTGGTGGTGGTGCTGCGGTAGCGTTGTCACCTCACAGTCAGACATTGCCCGTTCGATTCTCAGTTAGAGCGTCTTCTGTGTGGTGACATGCGTGAATGGGCATTCCTTCATTGAAGGTTGTGCATTAGGCCCGGCAAGCCAGCATGTCAAAATCTACTGCCAATCATTAGCGGACCGGCGTTCCGCTGTGGCGACCCCTAACCGGCAAAAGCCGAAAGAAACAAAAAAAAAACAAATCTCTTAATAATGATGTACATGAGTTTTTATTATTTACACATATTTATATTTGCCGCACAGCACCTAATTTGTCGAGACTGTTATTGTATAATAGGCCCTTTGTACATACTTTTCAGTTTTTTAAACAGTTTTTAAACAGATGATGCTTGTAATTTTAGAGAATTCTATGACATGGTCATACTGAATAATTACATGAATGCACATTCTACATATACTTTACTTATGAGTTTTAAAAGTCACTGGATTAAAAAAAATGTAAATTGTCCTTGGAGAAGTTTAGGGAAACCCACGGAGCAGGAGAAAGGGGAAACACTTTGAAAGAGACTGACCCTTGTTCAAAGATATTACACAAGATATGTGAAACTAATATGGCACAGGTAAATGTTTTTAAAGCAGTCAGATGAGCATGACTGAATGCAAACTTTAATTCAGGTGCATAGTGAGGGAAATACTTTTAAAACAAGAACAAGAGCTAAGTTCATGAATGTGAGGGGCGGTGTCATGAATGTGAGGGGTGGTGTCATTACAGGAAATGCTTAAACTCTGGACTGAGGAAGGGGGAGAAATGTAACTACCAAAAACAATTACATCCAAGACATGAAAATCAAGGAAACTAAGTGTGAAATGAAAAGCAAATTGAAATTATGTGCAGTAGCTTTAATGTCTTTTGTATTTGTGCAGTTTAATTCTCTCTCTCTCCCCCCACTGTGCCTCTCTCTCCTCTCTATGTGTTTAAATACATATATATATATATATATATATATATATATATATATATATATATATATATATATAGGTTCATAGGTTCATAGGTAGGTACTAGGCTATCTGCCCAAAGGCATTTATAAGCCTAGCCAGAATGTGTTGGCTTTCGCCACCCCCTTAGTTTAGTTCCCTGTGCCTCTGTCCAGCAGAGCCACTGAAGTGATCCTCTGGCTAAACATTCTGTTTTCCATCCACTTGTCAAGGTTTCTCTTGAAGAGTGTTAGCAAGGAGCTCTGCCTAATGTAGACTGGAATCTGTTCCAAAGCATGGGAAGTCTCTGGGACAAGAACTATCCCTCCAGCATGTCCTATTTATTGTTGTGGTGAGGTTTAGATTCCTAGAGCATGTGGCTCAAAGGGATAAGGTTTTCTTTAGGTTGAGCATGTCCATCAATTCTGGGTTCGAAATGGCCTTGTTTGTCAGGCAGAAATCACCTCTGAGTAGGCAGTATGCAACTGAGTACAGCTGGAGTTTCTTCAGTCGAGCTGTATAGGGCATATGTTTGAAGGCCAGTGATCCTCTTGGTGAGGTACTTCTGTGGTCTTTTCAGCTGTTGCAGGTGTCTTGTAAGGTACATCCTAAATGGGGCATTGTACTCTATGATGGATCTGATGAGTGATGAGTAGAGGGGTACAATGACCTCTTTTGATCTAGATGTGAACCCTTTTGTGGTTAGGTAGGCCACGTAGAAGGATTTGTAGCCACTTTGGCAATGTGATTATCAAAGGAGAGATTACTATCTATTTGGGTCCCCGGATCACTTATTACATCTTCCATATTTAGGGGACTACCACCTATGTGGTAGTTTGTGGGTACTTTGTTTTTTCCAAAGAGGATGACTATGCACTTTTTGGCATTTAGCTGAGGCCATGATTTTGACACCAGGTATCTGTCTCAGTGAGACCCTTTTGGAGGATGTCTGTGTCAGCCAGAGGGTCAATTATAGCCCCTAGTTTGCAGTCATCTGTGAACTTGGTCAGCCATAGTCCTCCTGTGCTTGCCTGTACCTCTGAGAAGTATAGGCCGAACAGGAGGGGTCCTAGGACTGAGCCCTGGGGAATGCCACTTGTAACTGGTTTAGAGTTGGACCTAGCTCCTGCAACTCTCACCATGTGGGTTCTGTCCATGAGCTAGTTGGCAACCCATCTTGTGATGTAGGGGTTTATGTTCAGGCTGGTGAGTGTGTTTATAATACCAGAATGGGGAATGGTGTCAAAGGCCTTTGTGAGGTCTAGGTAGGCTGTGTGTACCACCTTTCCCTCATCTATAGCCTTGGTAACTGTCTTAAAGAGGTCCACCAGGTTTAGGAGGTACGATCTGCCCTTAACAAAGCCGAACTGGGTAGGGTCCAGTGTTTGGAGGTTGCCAATGCTTCTGTTAATGAGTTCCATGATGATGTGCTCCATAGCCTTGCAGACCAAGCTAGTCAGGCTTATAGGCTGATAGTTCCCAGGGTCTGTTGTGGCTCCACCTTTGTGGAGCGGAACAACCGTTGCTGTGTACCACTCTATGGGTATGTAGCCTGTGGAGAGACTGAGTATGAACAGTGTGTTTAAGTGAGGGGTTAGTTCATCATGTAGGACGCAGCCTGGGACACCATCCAGTCCCATTGATGCTGTGTTTTTGGCTTTGGAGAGGGTTGTTTTAACCTGCGTGTCTGTGATTTCAGGGGCTCTACATTCTTCTGGTGTGGTTAAGGGCCCTTTTGGGGGTGAGAGGGAGGTGAGGTTTGCACTGAACCTGTCTGCAAGGATGTTGGTGATATCGGTCAGTTCAGTGTATTTTGTGCCATTCTGCACTAACTCTGAGCAGATCTGAGCATTGCCACTTAGATTATTGACATAGCTAAAGAATGCCTTGTGGTTATCTTTGGAGTACTTGGCAATGTTTTTTTGAAGCTCGTCTTGGATGATTTTATGAGGGATCTTAGTTTCTTGCTGATACTGATCAGGGATTTCTTCCCTTCTTGGGATTTTACTCTTTTCTGTACTAGTTTTCTCCTTCTATTGTATAGCTTGTTTATGGCAGGAGTCCACCAGACTGGTTTTCTTTTCTTGGAGGAGTGTGTCTTGGTTTTGCTTGGGATAGCATGATCCATGCATTCTTGTAGGTGCCCGTAGAATGCATTAGTAAAGGATTTTGCAGCTTGGACAGCGTTATTATTTAGCATGGGTGCTTTGAAACTTTCCACCTCAGTCTTAAGTAATGTGAAGTTTGCTTTTGAAAAGTTTTTCATGGTGGATTCCTTGTCCGGGTGTGGGGATGGAATGTGGACATCCAAAGGGATTTGTTTATGGTCAGATCTAACCAGCAAGCGGTTGACCTCCGGTGTGGAACACCGGTCACCCATGTTGGTGATGACCAGGTCCAATATGTTGTCACCTCTGGTGGGAGTGTTGACCAGTTGATCCAGGGTGTTTGAGTTTATAAATTCTAGGAAATATTGGGCAAGGGAGTTAGTACTTGAGTAGTTCTCCTAGTTAATGTTTGGGTAATTGAAATCACCCAATATTAGTATATACCAAATTAACATGGGACCGAAACTGAAAAGAACAAGATGACATCAAAACTGCAGAACAACATCTATTCATAAAAGCAAAACTTACACGATCAAAACCATCAGATTCAATCCATTACAGGAGAAAGAGATGTCTGTCCCTTTAAACTACACCGTAATTTACACCAACTTTGGCTGCAAACATGGAGTACTTTCTGGATGATAATCATTCCAGTGGAATGATGGACGTGGTGTTCTATTTAGCTTCACAACAATCATTTTCTACATTTTTGCAGTGAGGCAAGTACCCTTGCACCTCCCCTGCATATTATATATACCAACTCAGAGATCGCACTACAGTGGGGAAAGCTTTCCTGATCCTCACTGTACTGCAATCTTCATTCAAAAGCTTCCATGTTCCAAAAAAAAAAAAATATGTGTAACATCCTCAGCTGTTTTTTTGGTCTTGTGAACATTTGTTGTTCTGCTATTTTGATTGTCATCTCAAATATGCTTCCTGTATGTATGCTGCAAATATACTTTTGTGTTGTAATCTGTATTATAACATTGATCTAGATGTTGCATGTTGTTGTGTTGTTGTGTCTTTCGGCTTTTCCCAGTTAGGGGTCGCCACAGCAGAACTCCAGTCTGATAATGATTGGTAGTTGATTTTTACCAGCCCTGACGCACAACCTTCAACGAAGTTATGCCCATTCACGCATGTCTCCATGCAGAAGACGCTCTAGCTGAGAATCGAACCAGACAGTGTCTTACTGTGAGGCGACAATGCTACCGCAGCACCACCACTGCAGTAATGATCTAAATGATGCATACAAATGTTTTTTATATACATATTGTGCATTGCGGAATTATAGTAATGATTGTGATGTTTGTACAGTTCAAATGTTTTGCCATTTCTGTTGTTTCTTCCTGTGCTGAATCTAAAAATGATCCAATATCCTGCATTAACAAACAAATGAGTAAATAAAAGTGTAAATAAGCAATCTATTGTTAAAATTGTCAAGGCTTTTTTTTAACATTGTTTGCTCTTATTTAATCAATATAGTTTTAAAGGGATACTGTTGCCAAGTTATGTGCTGCAGATCTGTAAATTTCTACTCATCTCACTGCCATGGAAGCCATCAAGAGGTTCAACCATAAGGCGGAGCCTAGATGGCAAACGGATAAGCAGCATTTTTAGCTCCACAAAAAAGTACTAGAAAACAGGGAAAATTATTTTCATTACCCAGAAATAGAAAAAAAAATATCAAGGAACTTAAGGACTACAACTGTACCAAATTTCAAGAAATATTATTGAGTTTTTCCTGTCAAAATATTCTGGAGAACAACACAGCTGTTTGGTAATGGCCAGTTTAAAGAATTCTCACTCAGAAATCACTCTGAAGAAGGAGATACAACTGATGTCTTCCACATTACATGAACTGTCGTTGAAAATGAATAGATTCACTGATAATTTGGAAAGTCTTAAGGAAAACTGCCAAAAGCAAACAGATGTACTAAAATAAATACTGCAGCAACAACAAAGTAAATTACTTGATATGGAGACATCACTAAATGACATAGATGGAAGATTCAAAAAACAGGAATATCAGACAGAATTCTTACTTCACCAAAATAACTGGCTACTTAATAAATTGGATGATTTAGAAAGAATAGGGAGAGGAGAACTAATATAAGAATATTTGGCCTTCCAGAAAAAACTGAGGGAGAAAACATCATCACCTTTTTGAATTCCTGGCTTCTTGAAGTGCTTGATTTAAAAGAGGGATTATCAAATGGAATAGAAAGAGCTCAGAGAGCCATAGGAAAATCTATACCCTCTTCACCTAATGCACCACCAAGATGAATTGTGGTAAAGTTCCTGTCCTTCTTGGATAAAGAGCTCGTTTTAAAATCAGCCTGGAGAAAAAGTCCTATAACATATAAATAGAGTCAGATCAGATTTGACAATGATTATTCTGAAAAAGTGTTAGAAACAAGGAAAAAAAACTTGGCCATTAGTGAAACTTCTCAAACAAAATAAAATAAAAGTGCAGATGGTATATGCTGCTAGAATCAGAATTTTCTATTCAAATGACTTGAGAACCTTTAACAACATTGAAGAAGCTTCTACCTTCATCAAGAATAATATCATCACAATTCCTGAAGAAATGGACTGGACTGTTTCCACCAACTTAAAAAGATCTCCAGAAAAAAAAAATACTTGGTCTAATGTAAGGAAAAGAAACAAAGAACTAATTCTGAAACTACACAGTCTTCCAAATCTCTCAAACAATCAACAAAGGTATAGACTTCTGGACTTTACTTCAAAATGTATGTATTTTATCTATTATATTGCCTATTATACTCTGAGACATTTATACTTTTTCTTAAACTTATACTTTATGCAACATACTCATCACAAGTCTTGTGGTTGTGTCTGATAATGTTAAATGGTTTTATAACTTAGAGTGACTTCTAAAAATATAGTTACATCTCATTCATATGCAGTGAGGAAAACCAGATTCAAATGTTATCTTTCACTTTAGTATAATTAGTTATATGTAAAGGAAGAACAGAGACAACATATACACAAATGTTTTTTCAGTACTTACGTATTATTGCAACCACATTTGGAATGGTATGAAATGTGAACGCATGCCATTGCTGACTGACTGCAGTACTCTGTGATTTAAATGACTGAGTGCAATGCTCGATGATTTTGAGGGTTAGTCCAGTGGGACTGAAAGTCGATCGGTAGCGCTTGTTATTTACTGCATGTTGGGATACCATCCTTGTCATCAGAAACTAAAAGGGTATACTTTTTTCACAGCTGAAGCATCTGGTGTACTATTACATTGATATATTGTTGCTGTGGTGAAAGGGTGAGCTGTTTGCTCACTTTATATGATTATCTGAAGTGGGTTATAAAGTCTGTATGTGGTGATGACTTCCGTGTGTAAAATATATGGCAGTTGACATGTTTGTGTTCTGATGGTTAAGGTTTCAGTTACCATAAAAAAAAAAATCCAGGCCACAAACACAGGTGCAAAATCCTTTATAAATCCACAAAAACCACAGATGAGTGCTTTTGTCTGATCATGATCTGAAGAAGTCTTGTGATCAGACGAAAGTGCTCATCTGTGGTTTTTGTGGATTTATAAAGGATTTTGCACCTGCGTTTGTGGCCTGGATTTTTTATTTTTTATGGTTTAAGGTTTCAGTTAGACTTCATTTCCTTCAGATAATACATGGGAACAGAAATCCTGTTCTACGCATGTTGGAAGTTTGCAAAAAATAAATATGTTAAATCTGCCCCTATTTTTGGCTGTTTGTCACTGCATTGTTTCCCTGTTTGCCTACATTGTTTGTGGCAACCTTTGGCCATTCATGGCTCGGACTTTTATCCGTCTGTCTTACGTTGGCAACGGAATTGTTATGTCTACCCTGTCGGCATCTTTCTCATTACCAGAGAAATGTCATACACGCATATCGGCAAGATAGGTTTATAAAGCTTTATAAAGAAAATAACATTGTAATAATTAATTTCTGAGAAAATAATGTTAATAATTTTGGTGATACCTGAAGGACATGTCAATATTTCAACAGTGAGTTGGTTGCCATGTGGTTGCGATAGTACAAGTACCTTTTTTCTCATCTCCATTTTTATTAACAGTATATTTAGTTCACCTCATTGTTGCGTAATAGGAATTGAAAAATTGTAATCATAGTTTCTGTGGCTTACTGACTTCACTACACTTCAAATTCCCATTTTAAAAGTAACATAGATATCCATATTTTTAAATGTAATAAAAACAGAGTCACTATAAACAGAGTTCCGTTACTGGGTCCTGACAAGGCTGTTATTTGAAACATTCTCATGCACTAGTTAGAGCTTCCCTTGTCTGTTATGAAAGATTTAAGGTGGAAATAGTCAGTTAAGGAATCCCCTGCTTGTCTATTGTTAAGGTAGTGCTTGTAGTGTGATATCAGTTGCACAAGCAATATATTTTAAGCTCATTTAACATGGTCTTTGAATTATTAAAATCTACAAACATTGGCTTCTTTTAAATAAATAAAAAGAATAGGTGTGAAATCAATGACAGAGTAGCTGTTTTTCATGTAGGTAACACAAAAAAGAAGAATTTATAGTAACACTGAATAACATCCAATTGAAAAAGTAATAGAAGCATTACAGACTACATTGTTACACTTGAAGTAAACACTGTCCTTTCTTACTTCTAAATTATTCCTACCTAGGCTATAAGATACACTATGCTATAGTGATCCAGTAAAATGACATGTCTGATAGTTTTGTAAGCATCTGTTACAGTGTTGCAAGTGTAAATAGGAAAATATGTATGTGAGATGCACACATCAGCTGCAGTTGTGACATACTTCTGTGCACATAATAAGTAAAATTAAGACATGTTTTAGACATATTATACTGTATACTTCATTAACCTGGTAACAGAAATCATCTAGTTTCAGAAGCCACAAAGGGGCTTATTACATTGTACTTATAACTCTGCATATTTGAATATAAACTGCACATTGCTTTATTAGATAACATAGTAAACCCTGTACTGTGCAGTGTTGTTATTTTCCTCTGCTCACACTACCTAGACATGTTCAATTGAATTGATTAAGTACTAACCAAATAATTAGTGAATACAGTAGATAGTAAATTACTGATTACTCTCCTCACCCTTTAGTGCTTTCTAATCTTTGGTAAGTGGGGTTCAACTTTCAGTAAAGTGGCAAAGATGCTGGTAATTAGCCAAAATTCATACACCAATATGCAAGTAGTTGTTTAACTGCAAAACAGTGTAAGAAACTTCTCTGTGTGGAAGATTTTAAGTCCATATAACAATGTGGTACCTCTTATTTAACCAAATTATTAAGTAGATTATTAAGTCTGTGATTTTATCCAAGACAATATACTACATGGCTGGAAATATATCAAGCTTAGTTCATTTGGCAATCAACAAATATATATAAATATATACATATACATTTTGCATGTAATTTATATATATTTTTTGATTGCCAAATGAACTAAGGTTGATATATTTCCAGCCATGTAAAATATTGTCTTGGATAAAATCACAGACTTAATAATCTAGTTAATAATTTGCTTAAATAAGAGGTACCACATCATTATAAATTTTATTTAAAGTACATAAGGTTTATATATTATTATGGCTACTAACTAGGGCAGGACCAGCTCGAATGTCACACTAATGGGGGAAGGGATGTGAATTTAACATGTGTACCAATAACACTTTGTTTTACAGCACAATAAACCACTCCCATGCCTGATAAAAAGTGTATATATATATATATATATATATATATATATATATATATATATATATATATATATTTAAAAAGCTTATGAGGAAATTATTACTCTATTTTTGTTTTACTTGGATCGCTTGTCTGTGTACTTAATAAAGGATTTTTGACTGGAAACAGACTGCCTGCCTTGCTTGGATTACTTTCGAATACTTAGTAATGCTGTACAATTATATATTTTCTATTATTACTTTTATTTTGTTTTGACTTAAGACGAGTTTACGTTCGCTACTTCTACTACTATTGTCTGATCTGATTACTATACAGTGATTAACTAGAAATATATGGACTGAAAATCTTCCACACAGAGAAGTTTCTTACACTGTTTTGTTTTTGGACCCACTACACTTTAATGGGTTGTTTTGAGACTTCGGGGATACCATGGAGATTACTTGTTTTTAGTTGTTTAACCACACTACTAAATTGTGTGGGCATGTGTACTTATTTTCTGTGATGAGCAGTTGATTTATTCCCAGCAAAGCTTTAAGCCATGGTTCTATAACTCATAAAATTGGCATCTCCGACAGTCTTGCGAGTGCCTATTGAGGGAGTTGCCTTGATGATGGGGAAGTACTGGGAAACCTATAGTAAAATTGCACATAAATTAGCATAATAAAGTAGTTTAGATGTCATTCATTCTACCAAGAATTGTTTGAATTACACATTTACAGACATAGGTTCCTAAGAAATGCAAATCCTAAATGATATTCTGTATGCTACACATCTGGTTAAGGCAGGCATTTATAAAAAGAAGTTATGTACTCACCATAACGTTCCATGTATGTAGTCCATTTCACCGAACATTATTACGTGTGGGTTCGGAGCCAATCCTCGGCTCTGACTCGGCCGCTTTTAGAAAGCCTGAAAACTTCTGATTGGCTCGTGGCTAGGAGGTATCCCATGGTGCATGAGCACACTCCCCAGATCTTGTTTGCTGCTAGTCTATATAAGGAGAAAACGTAGAAAGGAGAACAAAGGTTCGGAAGAATAAACTCTAATAAAAGTGTCCTTTATGATATAAACCACAGTAGAAAACTGTTTCCAGATCCCCCAGGAAAGGGGTTGGTGGGTGGGTTCGTAATAATGTTCGGCGAGATGGACTACATACATGGAACGATATGGTGAGTACATAATTTCTTTATGTTATGTAGCCCTATCTCGCCTCCATTATTACCTGTGGGACAGCGTCACTAGCATCTTGTATGGGTGGCTCACTGGAAAATACTCCTGAGCACCGTGGAACCAAATGAGGCCCTACCCCTGGAAGTTAGGTCCAATTTATAATGGGTAATGAAGGTATGAGGGGTAGCCCATGTTGCTGCTGCACATATATTATCAATAGGAGTCCTGGCTTGGAAGGCAGCAGAAGTAGAAAAATGATCTGGTAGCATGCACTTTGACTTTAAGGGGTAACTCTCTTTCCTCAGAAGTATAAATGAAAGAGATGCATTTAGAGATCCAGTTTGATAGTGTGACCTTAGAAACTGGCAAACCCATTCTTGTTTCAGCAAAGGAAATGAATAGCTGGTCTGATTTTCTAAATCCTTTAGTACTGTGGATGTAGAAATGCAATTGCCTATGCACATCCAATTGGTGAAATCTATACTCTGCTTTATTGGTGTGATTGGGGAAGAATACTGGCAATTCGATAGTTTGATTCAAGTGAAAATGGGAGCAGACCTTGGGGATAAAGGAAGGATTCATCTGAAGAGAGACCCTATCTTTGTGAAAAATTAAGTATGGAGGTTTAACTGATAGGGCTTGCAGTTCAGAAACTCATCTGGCTGAAGTTATCGCCACCAGAAAAAGAGTCTTCCATGGCAGAAATTTTAATTGACAGCTATGAGCTGGTTCAAAAGGTGGCAAAGTAAGTTTAGAAAGGACTAGATTTAGATCCCAGGGAGGAATGGGATCTTGAACGGGAGGTCTTAACATCATAGAACCTTTGAGAAAGGTCTTGCAAAGTTTGTGGGGCATAAGCTTAGAATCATTAATTCTCACATGAAAATTAGATATTGCTGCTAGCTGAACTCTGAGTGTAGCAGCTCTGATCCCTGGTGAAAAAGTTCTGATAGGAACTCTAAGACAATAGGAATGGGAGCTGTAAATGGATTAACCTTTCTGTTATCTGCCCATATAGAAAATCTCTTCCATTTATTGTTATACAATTTTCTAGTCGAGGGCTTATGAGAAGAAGTAATGATATGGGTTACAGCTGGAGACAGATCATGAAGCCTGATTAATGATGAAACAGGAGCAGCCATGCTGTCAGTTTGAGAGTGTGGAGACAGGGATGAAGAGAACATGACATGTGTGTCAAGAGGTCTGTTACTGGGTCCAGAGTCCATGGATAGTCTAACAGGTGAGGCCCGAGGAAAGGGAACCAAATCTGACAAGGCCAGTAAGGAGTGATGAGGATCATCTTGCTTCCCAGCAACATTGCTTTCTGTATAACCTTGGGAATGAGTGGAAAAGGAGGAAATGCATAAAGAAGTCCCGGGGGCCAATCGTGGATGAGTGCATCTCTCAGAGACTCTCCCGGAGGGGTAATGAGGGAGAAAAAGGTGCTGAATTTGGCATTGATGGGGTTGGCAAAGAGATCGCAGCAGGGTTGTCCCCATTTGTGGAAGATTTGACGGGCTACTTCCTGGTTCAAAGACCATTCGAGAGGTAACAAAATTGCCCTGCGTAGCTTGTCTGCTATCACGTTGGATATCCCCGGGATGTGCATTGCAATGAGAAACCATTGGGAAGAACTCACCCAGTTCCAAACTCTCAGGGCCTCTCGACATAAGGGGTAAGATCTAGTTCCTCCTTGCTTGTTTAGATACCATACCACTGACATGTTGTCTGTCTGGTTAGCTATCATCCCTAGAGGGAGAATGTCATGAAGTGCTTGCAATGCTAGAAGCACCGCTCTCATCTCTAGGACATTGATATGCAGATGGGCCTCATGATCTTGCCATGTGCCTTGGACAGTCCTGCCTAGATAATGCCCCCCCCTATTTGAGAGGCATCCATGGTCACAGTGGCAATGGGTTGGTGCGGTACAAAGGGAGTCCCTGTGGTAAGGTGACCTGGCTGAATCCACCAATGGAGATAATTTTTGCAAGAATCTGTGATTAGTATCTGGTGATGCAGGGGGCAACTGCTGAAAAGACCACTGGGATGACAGGAGCCATTGGAGTATTCTCATATGTAGTCTTGCTAATGATACCAATGTTATAGTCGACACCATTGTTCCAAGAAGTTGTAACACCACCTTCGCTTTGACTATTTGAAGGGGAAGTATCCTGTAAATCTGCTGTGAAAGATTTTGTATTCTGTCTGTTGGTAGTCTGGCTATCATAGAGACCGTGTCTATGTTTGCTCCTATAAAGGTTATAGATTGAGTGGGCAAAGTTAAGGATTTTTCCCAATTTATAGAGACTCCCAACTGGGAACAGAGCTTGATTGTGGAGTCTCTGGATTGAACTAGAAGATTCCTGGTGGTGGAGGTCAGGAGCCAATCGTCCAGGTATGGAAAAACTTGGATTCCCTGACGTCTCAGATGGGCTATCAATACTGCCATACATTTGGTGAACACCTGGGGGGCTGTGGTGAGACCAAAAGGCAGTGCCCGAAACTGGTAATGATTGGCTCCCAGTCAGAAGTGTAGAAAACTCCTTGATGCTTTGTCCATCTTGATGTGGTAGTAAGCATCTTGGAGATCTATTGAGCACATCCAATTTTCTTTTCCTAACAGAGGAAGTATGGATTGTAGAGTGACCATTCAGAACTTGGACTTCTTTACATACTCGTTTAACCTGCTGAGGACTAAAATGGGTCTCCTGTCTCTTGTTCTTTTTGGAACTAAAAAGAATCTGGAGTATGTTCCGAATCCTGTCTGGTCTGCTGGGACCTTTTGGATAACTCTTTTTAACAGCAGCTTTTCTATCTCTATAGCTGCTTGATCCCTGTGATTGGGTGGTACATCTGGGATCCTTTTGGGAGGACTTGGTGGAAGGGAAAAGGGTATAGAGTAACCTCTGGTGATAATGACTTGTACCCACTTGTCTCGGGTCGTACTTAGCCAGGCTTCTGGGTACAAAGACAGGTGACCCCCAACTGGCTCCAGAGATGCACAGTCGGGTTCCACATCAGGGAAGCTGATAGGGATGGTTACAAAAGGAATCGCGACCTCCCTGATTTTGTGGAGCTCCCCTGCCTCTAGGGTGACGTCTGCCATTTGTTCCTCCTCCACTGCCTCTGAAGGAGGAATCACCCTGTGTATCCTGGAAAGATCTCTATGATTTCTTGAACCACATTTTGCCACTCTTCTGTCCTTTAGGGTAAGGTCTAGAAGGGATGGTAAAACGGACTTCCATGGCAGAGAGAGTCTTTCCTTCCTGTTCACACCTGGTGAGGGTATCTTTCACCTCAGGTTCAAAAAGAGAGGATCCGTCAATGGGAGCATTGGTGAATGTAAACTTGAAAGGTTCAGCAAAATTGCATAGACGCATCCAGGAGTGTCTCATTAAGGAGACTCCTGAACCCACCGCCCTACTCGCATCATCAGCTGTGTATGAGATCAGCCTCATGGCAGAGTTAACAATGGATGTTAAGGTAGCCAACTGAGTAGATACTGTAGATGGGACTCCTTCAGTAGGGGTACCTTGAAGAGTATCTCCTAACACCTTCAGGAGATCTCTCTGAAGTCTCGTTAAGTGTGATAGACAATTCAGCGATCAGAGTGTAAAAGAAGTCTCTGCTAGCTCCTTCTTAGTGGCCACCGCCACCACCATGGCATCTACAGGTAAGCCCTTGGATAAAACTTCTTTGTCTTTAGGGGTGGAAAGAATCTTGTTTGGCCTCCTGGGGACTGGTTCCATGGCATCAGCAGTCTGCCATGCTTTCTGATTCACAAGATCCAGTAACTAATCAAATGGGGGAGACACCCATGAAGCTGAGGGTTAAGACCCGAAAGCCTTCAGATACACTGACTCCTCATCAGACGGGGTAACAGTGGACCAGCCACCTCTCTGTCTGAGGATCTCCAAGATGTCTGCAAAGGAGACATCTTCAGAGGATGACTTAGGGGACCCCTCTGACTCATTGAGGTCAGTGTCAGATGTGAGAGACTCATTAGGGGAGTCTACATACTTCCTCTTTCATGATCTCTTCTGAGGGGGCTCCTCAGTGGGGTTCTCTGGGGAGGCCTCAGAAGATTGGAGGTCATCCAAGTGGGGGTCCTGAGGCTGTGGGTCTCTGCCATCTGGGGGAGGAGAAGATGCTGAGACTGTAGTTGGTGCTTGAGGGAGTATAGCATCGGTACTGCTACATGGGGCAGATGAGCTATCCAGCATGCTCCTCATCTTCACGAAGACTGATTCCTCCAGCTCCAAAAGACACCTCGGTTCCGAAGAAACCGGAGGTGCTGACGACTCTAGAAGGATTGGCTCAGGGAACGATGTAGGGTCCAAGCTTACTCGGGCTGACGCACCAAAAGAGAGACTCGGCACAGACGACGTTCGGTTCCAAGTGTCCCCATTGATGCTGACCAAGGAGCTTTGGACCCTAGACACTTCAGACAGCGCCAAGAGTGTCGGAGTGGAACTTGGCTCCGAGACAACCACATGAGGTGCTGGAACCAAAGACTCCACTGTTGTCGGTACCGGCAATATCGGCTCCAAAGTCCCAATCTGGGTTGGAGGAGGAATGAAAGCAGGATAGGTAGAAGGAGTCAGCTCTGAGACCGAGTGGGACGGAGCTGATAAAAATTTTGGCAAGGCCGATGACTTGAGGAGTCTGAGCACCACTCTCTCAATGTCTTCTTCAGATATACTCCTGGAGGATCCGGAGGACAGCATGGGTGACCTTGTTCTCTGTAATATCAATGATTTAAGGGTAGGGGAGACCGGTGGAATATCCATTGACTGGCTCCGAAGAGGGGTGTTAGTGATCGGCACTGAAACACTTGCTACCGATACTACAGGATCTATGTCCAAAATTTCAATCGGCCCCAAAGACTGTGGATCTGAAGAGAAAGATACCAACTCCACTTTTTGTAACTTCTGTGCTGGTTCAGAGGCAGAAGTTGGAGCCGGAGAAGGACGTTTTGAAGTTTTGCCCTTATCCTTCCTAGAAGACTGCGACTTAGGAGAGGAAGAAGAACTGGCTAGGTCTTCTTCGAAGGAACATTTCAACAGACCTTTTAAAATAAGTTTATTCTTCCATTCCTGGAGCACTCTAGGGCTAAAAGAATGGCAGAAAAGGCAGGTTTCTTGCAAGTGTATGGCCCCTAAGCAATATACACAAACACTATGTCCATCAGTGATGGACATTTTTTGTGAACACTTAATGCACTTCTTAAAGCCTTACGGTTTGTGTTCCTTAGATTCCTTAGACATATTGACAGCAAAGGAGGGCCAACATGCTCGCACAACAAGAGAGGAACTAGATCCTCTAACTTAAACAGAGCTAGCCCTATCACACTCTAAGAAAAGAAAAAAAGGGGGGAGAACCAGGTCTTCTAACTTAAACAGACCTTGTGTTAAGAACAAAATAGGGACAAAACTAGAACCTCCAATTTAAATGGTCTAGCAAAAAACAAAAACACACACACTCATGGGATACCACACGCAAACAAGCAATAGGCCCAGAAAATACAATATAAGATAACCAAGTCAAATCTGGTTGAAGTCACAAATTGGAAGTCACAAAAATGACTGTCAGTAATAAGCTATGATAGAAAACTCTCTATAAGCAATAAATTCCTGAAAAGGAAGTAATAATAATAAAAAGGGTATCACTTAGCCACGGCCAACCAAGAAAGCTTCCGACTGAAGACACGGCAGACGAGATCTGGGGAGTGTGCTCATGCACCATGGGATACCTCCTAGCCATGAGCCAATCAGAAGTTTTCAGGCTTTCTAAAAGCGGCCGAGTTGGAGCCGAGGATCGGCTCCAAACCCACACATAATAATGGAGGTGATATAGCACTACATAACATCATAAACTACCTTTAATCCTTCAGACATTAGTTGTGTAGCTGACTATTATGCAGCTGATATTTTTACTGAATATTGACAATGGTTTAAATAATAAGGTTATCAGTTTCTTAGTGAGATGGTTGATAAAATGAGTTCACCTTGGAGCTTCATCTTTATTTCTTTAAAGTAAAGGGCCCATGAGAAAATGTCTTCATGGTCTGCTTTTGCTACTGCTTCAAGTAGTAAAATATGACAGATTTGTACATTGTAATTCTTGATGAGAAATTCAAGTAGAACACTAATTAAATAGATATGAGATAGAGAGATTTCTTAAGGCACTGTTCAGCTTAATAGGTTTTGTATTTTTTAGAGTGTCATTACTTTTAACAATTTAATAACAAAGAAGGGAGTCTGCCTACTCTTGTATCTTGCTGCATGACACAGTCTTTGATAAACGCTCTATTATAAAGGTTCTAAGGAACTGTGGCTGTGCAGAACAGCTTCAGTAATGCTCTGTCTTGACTAGCATTTTGTTCAATATTCTGTGATGATATTCTCATAATATGAATTGATATTATAACTATGCATTAGTATTAAGAAGTTTATAAATTGCTCACCCACATGGCCACTTATCAGGGCAAATTACTTCTGTTTCATCATCAATGAGTGATCACAATGGTCTATTGTTGTCTTTCTTCATTTTTTCTTTTAATTTGTCGCAACTACATTCATGGGTGGACATAAAATAAACTGAATCTGGTTATGCTTTCATTTATCTCTAATTGAAAGCATACGAGTGATACGTAGAGATTTATGACATGTATTGTTCACTCAAACATATTTACATTATCATCTCTAGTGAACACAACTCTAAGGGTTCATTCTATGGACTACATAGTTTTTATTGTATGATTTAAATGTTTTGAATAGACTTGTCTGCTTTTATCTTTACTTATTGATACATTTCTAAATCTACTTCACTCAGTTATAATATATGTTCAGTATGTAGGAGAGTGTTTATCTGACATAATCATTAATATATTGTTCATATCAGAATATTGGAGACTATTAATAAGTATATATATATATACTACTCTCAGGCTAAAGAGAACTTATGTTAAGCAACATTTACTGTGTTATAAATGAGATTTTACTTTATGAATGTTTAAGTAGTGCATGATAGGATGATTATATTCTGAAAAAGAAGTCTAATCTGATCTAAAATTAAACTGTATTACAAAATCAGTACTCATTTCCATACATTATGTTAATTCATTATCAATAGTTATATAGGGAAATAATAACTAATATTTTTAAATCTCCAAGATAAGAGAAAAGGTATATTGGAGCTCGAAAGGGGTTAGATTTTTTTTCTTTTTTTTTTTCATGAGGGAAGTTATGGTAGGCAATCTGTTAGATTTCTTCTCATCTAGTAGATTGGAAGTGTATTTCACTTCATGTACATTAGAAGGTTTACAAACATATTTATATACTTGTTATACAAGTAATTTTGGCATTTTTATTTTTTCTTTTTTTTATTGGCCCGAACTAAACTCTATTTTAAGTTATTTGACCAAAATTAAAATATTGACTACAATGAGAATTATTAACACAGTAGTTACACATTTTACATTTGGTATGGTATTACAAAATATAATACAAAGCATATATGATGTAAATTTAAATACTGAGAATGGACTTGACTATTTTGTCCTTAAACACTAATGGTTTAAACAATCCAAGGAAAAGATCTAATTTATTAAGATATATGAAATTAAATAAAGTACAAGTAGTATTTATTTAATAGACTCACTTCAAAACAAATTATACCTTTATCTGGAATCCTAATGAATATATAATCTTAGCTCACTCTTCATATAAGAAAAAAGACTAGGGGAACTTTAATTTTATGGAAAAAAATGTCACTATGCCTCAAATCATTTACAAATATTAAGATAAAGAAGGATTCCTAGCCATAGTAACAGTAAAATATAACAATATACTCTGAACATTAGTAAATATATATTGGTTTCCAGGTATTGGGGTTGGGACAATAAGAAAACATATGGATCTAATAACTAGAGTATATAAAGGAAATGTGATTTTGGGAGTTGACTTTAATTGCATATTGGATAAATCAGAGACCACAAGCAAAATAAATTTACGTGTAAGTTCTATAGGGAAGCGACTTAAGAAATGGGAAGAAAGTTTAAATCTAATTGATACATTTAGTTATAAAGAGAACATTTCATTATTATTTTCACACAAAGACCACAGATTTGGGACACATACAAAAAATAATAAAATCCTCATATCTCAAGAGCTAAACTCAAAAATAATACAATTTTCCATAGTCCCTTTTCAGACCATAATTCATTAATTCTCAAAATACATACAGATTATAAGAAATTATTTTTTATGTCATGAATTCCAGCTTACATTACAAAATTAAACCAATTTAAACTTTGGTTAGATTCAGAAGTACAATTCTTTTTAGATATAAACTACACTACTGAAATAAATGTAATTAATCTTTGAGATACCTTGAAAGCCTATCTAAATGGAAAAATTCATTCATAGTTTAAAAACAAGCTAAAAGAGTGGGAATCAGAATTATGTAACATCCAAAAACAAATTACAGATCTCACTACTAATTCATCTACTTACACACAAAATAATCATAAAAAAGCATTGGAAGACTTAAACAAAAGATATAATGAAATCCTAACTCACAAAACTAATATAGCCGTAGAAAGGTTAAAACTTAGTTCCTATGCAGTATCACCCAAACATATGCATAATTTAGCAATAAGATTAAAAAAAATTTGATTGAAAATAGTATTACAAGTAATATACATGAAGGAAGGAAAAAAAACAAAAAGGTTTCGTATATAAATGATATATTAGATGCATTTAAACATTATTTCTCTGACCATTATAATGATACTTCACATATAACTAATACATCAAACTTCGACCTGAAATTAGTAAAGGTAAAGGCAATACCAGAAAAGTTAAAGTTAGACATTCAAAAACAAATATCTCTATAAGAAATTACTCAAAAAATCAAGGAAAGTAAAAATAATAAAAGACCGGGAATTGATGGAATAATTAATGAATTGTATAAGATATTTCCATCTTCAGTAATATCATTGTTTCACAAAACTTTGAATGAAATTCTGGCACAAAACACAACTCCAATTTCATGGAGATACTCCTTAATTACACCCATTATAAAAGAAAACAAAGACCCTTTACAGTGTAAATCTTATAGGCCAATATCTTTACTTAACAATGATTATAAAATCTTCATGTCAATATTAGTTAGTAGAATTAAAAAATCAGTGGCACACATAATAAATGAGGATCAAACAGGATTCATTTATAAAAGACACACACATGACAATATACAAAGAATTCTAAAACTCATAGATTGTCTAAACAGAAACAACCAAGAAGCTCTAATAGTAGCTTTGGATATAGAAAAAGCCTTTGATTCATTGAGCTGGAATTTTCTTTTTAAGGCTTTAGAATTGTTTGAATTTCCTACTAATTTTATTATGCTAATAAAGAATATTTATAAAAACAATTTGGCTTATGTAAAACTTGGGCCATTTACCTCGAAGGCTATTGAAATAATCAAAGGTACAAAGCAGAGATGTCCGATGTCTCCCATCCTGTTTACCTTAGGAATTGAATTATTTGCCTCATTAGTATGCCGCAACTCTAATAGATCTGGCATATATGTATATGGTCAACTCAATTAAAAAATTATGTTATTTGCTGATGATGTTTTACTCACGTTATCTGACTCGGAGAAATCAGTACAAAAACTAGATGAAATAGTGAAAAGGTTTTATCATATTTCCGGCCTTAGATTTAACAAGGGAAAATCTAATTATATAAATTTGAATAAAAAGAGAGAATTTACCTTAACTACAAATTGTGTGATAGGAAAACATGTTCCCATAATAAAATATTTAGGAATAACACTATGTGATAATTTGGAATCTACATTAGCCACAAATTATAGCAACATAATTAATAAAATAAAAATGTTAATAGTAAGCTGGAATAAAATGTTCTTGAGATTTGAAGACAGATTACAAATAATAAAAATGACAATACTTCCAAAAATTGGGTTGGGAGGGTGGCCTAATGGTTAATGTGTTTGCCTTATAAATACAAGGTGCAGGGTTTGAGTCTCACAAGGGATAATTAGCTAGGCTTAATATGGCTTGCAAGGGAAGTTAGCTTAGTACTAATCTATGAATCTATGAAATTAATTACATTGCACAAGCTATTCCTATAGTACCTAACAAGAAAATCTTAAAAGAAATAAATAAAATTCTATTAAACTTTCTTTGGTATCCAAAAAGAAATAGAATAGCCTATGCACATCATATTAGATCTTGGGAAATGTGTGGAATTAAACTTCCAGATCTAGAATCATACATAAAAGCTTCCATATTAAGAACTATCATTAATTGGATAGATCTTAATTATTCTTCAGCATGGAAAACATTGTGCACCATTATTTTTCTAAATGAAAATAAAATAATTAAAAATTGTATATTAAGTGAACAAAATAATAGGATGTGGCCCATATTGACTGTTAATATTCAATATAATATAACAAAACCAACAAACTTCAATTATATAAATATTTACAATTTATTCAGAAGATTTATATATACTAACATGGATATTAAAATTTGGCTAGACTTGATAATACCCTTTAGCTCTACAAAGAATTTCTTCAATAAAATTCATAATGTTATCTTAACTAGATGGGAGGAGAAAAACTTCACTTGTTGGCAACATTGTATAGAGAAAAAAAGTAGTATTAGACATTCAACAAATTCAGAATAAATATGACATTCCATCAGCAGATTGGTTAATACTACAAAGCATATTATCATATGTTAAGGATCTTAATAGTAAAATTATTAATTCTCCTTATAAAACTAGTCCAAATTTGATAAGTCTAATATCTGAAGTTATTTACGACAATTATAATTGGATGAATCTAATTTCAAAAATATACAACATATTGATAACATATAAAACTAACCCTAATGCAAGATATTGGAATTTCATAGCAAAAGGATGTCACACTAATCTATCAATTGAGAGTAAAACAAATCTTTTATGTTCCGTTAACTTAACACTTAATTTACAAGTATGGAAAATAGTTACATAGAAATATATTCACAGGGCATTTATTACACCTGATAAACTAGCCAAATTCAATTCACCTGGTAAATCCATTTGTTGGAGATGTTCTTTAAACTGTAAAGCTGATTGGTCTCATATATTTTTTGATTGTATTAATATAAAAAAATTCTGGGAAGAAATTACTATTTTTCTCCAAGCTATATTCACAGATACCTTTATTTTTTAACCAAATCTTTAGTCCTCTTAAATGTTAATGATACTATTGGAATGAATAAAAAAGATCCATACCTACTTTGGTCCATACTAGCTATGGCAAGGAAATGTATAACTAGAAAGTGGAAGTCTTCACAAGAACCTACTCTGGAAGAATTCTTGAGACTGTTGAAAGAAACAGCGACATTAGAAATCAAGGTGAAAAAATCGAGAATTTCATCTAAAACATGGACAAACAATCCTTTGGAAAAAAATGTAACTCTTATTGAAACATTAAAAATGAACTCTAAATAATGAATGTGTAACTTTATACTTTAATTGAATATTATAAATTTTTGCTACAAATTTCATATATTTTATTTTTTTCCTCCTTTGTTCAGGGCAATTGTACATAGTGTATATAAAGGTTTATAATACTTGTTTATTGATGACTGAATTGTCAAACATTGTATTATTTGGAAAATAAAAAATTATTTGAAAAAAAGAGGTTCAACCATATTATCCTAAAGTGGTAGAAAACTAACAGTCTCCCCAATTAGGCAAAAATTTTCCCCCTCGTGTCCTAAAGAAAGTTTTCCAGGAATATACTCTGATAGATACATAAATGTAGTTTATTCCAGAAACAGAGATAGACTAGATTAAGTACCTGTCAAGCCAACTGGTTTTGCTGATGTGACAGTATAGGTTTAGGGATTTACAGAGATCTCCAGTCACTAGACTATATGACACTGAGAAGGAGGATATCTGACTAGCTAAAGTCACTGAGACTTTGGATATTTTTGGTCAAGAAACATTGAGGTGTCTCAAGATAATTTAGGTGCTTAGCAAGGTTACTGGAGGAAGGTGATTATATTCTGTGATGAGCTTAATATGGTTGGAATATTGTGTAACTATAACTTCTTAGGGCCTCCAGGAGATACCTGCTCAGAATAAGCTGTGAAAGTTAGAAGGGTTTTCTAACAACAACAGAGACATGGTGATCTTTGGAAAGTTTATCAGTTTAGATACCAAGGTCTCTGATTAGCATGTAATCTACATGGTATGCAGTAGTGATGATAGACTTGCCAAAGGAAACTCTGCCACATTTCTTGGTATTGAGGCATAATCCCAAGTTTTCTGCACAAAGCATTTGTTTGGTCCAGACCTCAATGCAGAATTTGAGTTTCAGAATGGAATTTGATAACTGTTCCAGTCCTGCAGTCATCAGCAAACTTGTTTAACCATTGTCCAATTGGAAAGATTGAGGGTGTAGATCAATGTGTGTGCATGTACCTTTAAGAAGCTATCCAGAGGCTTGCACAAGTGTATAAATACTGAGCACATGCAAACGAGACTGGCATTTTGTAGCAAAGTGTTGAGATGTAAGCATGTATGTATGTAAGGTCCATCTGTTAACTAGTTCATTCATACTTTATGATGCTGCTGTCCATCCTGATGTATTTCTATATATATTAAAGCATCTAAATGAAACCCTCCACCTGCTTGCCTTATGTGTTGAGAAGGACGAGTGCCACGGTGCCAGAAATGGCATGTCTAAAGGACATGGAATCAGAACCGGCATATCTAAATGACATGAAGTTAGAGGCAGCATGGCTAAAATGACTTAAGACACTTGCTAGGAAATGGAGGAATATACAGCAGTGAATCATCCCTAAAATGTGCAAACTTTGCAAAAGAGGTCAGAAATTAATTTCATGTATTAAAACTTGCTCAGCACTATTTCTTTTTCTCATAATATGAAATGAGGCATACAGAATGTTCTAAATAATATTCACACAAACCAATATGTACAATGTGATGCCCGTGCACTGGCCCAGTATTCAAGGAGCCTCAATCCTCACCACTAGCACCAGCAAGGGGCATGCACATTGGGAAGGATAACAAGTACACACACAGTAAAGTACAACTTCCCTTAAGAGCACACATAGATCACAAGCAGCCTGGGGATGATTTTTCCCTTTCTCAACAGATCCCTAATAAGACTCCCCACTGGCACAGCTATAGGGTACAGGTTTCAACCTAGTAGGCAAGTTAAAACCTCCAGCACCCTCTCTGTCCAACCAGTGCTTCATGTCCCTGCCCAAGTAGCTGACACACACACACACACACACACACACACACACACACACACACACACACACACACACACACACTTTGAGATTTGAGTTATATACAAACACACAGACACTCCCGAGGAAGGCTGGCACAGGTTCTTCATCTATGCCCCTTCTCTGCCAGACTATAAGGTAGAAATCACTGCTACCAACCACTAATATCAGCTACTAATAAGGCCCTTACAAAAGGGTGTCCAATTTTACTATGCAATATCATTATTATCCAGTTAGTAAGTATGACAAATAGCAAGGCTTATTGGAGTGGCTTGGACAGTATCACTATATACAGCCAATGTACTCTAGAGCTTAAATTATCTCTACACAAAACAGCCACAGTTGAAAGGTTTAAAAATGTTTAATAATAAATAAAAAACACAAGACAAATCTCTTCAATTCAACACAGTGCTAGTCAAGAGTTCAGATATCATAGGAAAATGCTTAAAATAATACTGTAGAATAATCTGACATAAATATAGAAAACAGCTATGCTAAACTTACTATTTGGTATCTATTTCTAAGAGAAACAATGTTCTAAATAACTTGCATACATACAGAGCAAAGGCAGAGTGCTGGTGATGTTGTCAGTTCCGAAGACAAATGCAAAATACTCTGATTCTCTCTTTCTGAGAAAGTCTTAAATTGGTAATACATCACTGCTGGCTCATTTTAGATTACATCAGTCTTAACAGTTCTGATTTAGCTTCCCAGGCTAACAGAAACTCAAAATTTACATTTCTTTTTGTAATGTGCACCTGCAGGAAGCCACAGCAATAAAAGACATTATACATGTAAAATCTAGAAATTTACTCTGGTCTCAAAACAATAGAAAGAATTTGCTGGTCCAGAAATCACGGCTCTGAGTTTGAGATCAAACAGTCACACAATGCTTGACTTATCAGCTTTCTTCCAACAAAGTGCACTGAGGTTACATTTTTAAAGCTCAGTACAATATATAGTTTAATCATAACATATAGTTTTCTTTTACATTTGTAAAACCAGTCTGTGGATTATATAAATATTTACAAATCACATAGAATTATTTACAAGATTCTATCTGGCTGGGCTGGCAGCCTTTTAGTTTTTCACATACAGTATTGATAACAATATTCAAATTAATATAGACAATGTTTGAAATAAAGTTCAAATTGCATAAAACAAATAAAATAAGGGGAAATGACGGCATTTTTGCAAAGCATGTATTTTTCATATTAAGCAAAGATAACCGAGTTATCAGAAGTGTATAAAGTGTTTGCATGTTTGTGCAGTGTTAAAGTAACGCTATTTCCCAAAAGTACAGCCATTACAGGGCATATTTCACAGAGTACAGCCATTACTGAGCATATTTCACAAAGTACAGTATTACAAAGAGTTTATTGTGCATTTGAATGTTGTTACCAGCTCACAGAACAGTTTGTTCATACATAATTACAAGGGACATATTTTCAGTGCATGCACAAACACATACTTTGTGAGCATGGCTGATGGATTTTGGAAACCCAGTGCACTTGAGTTTGAGAGTAATATTGCTGAGAACTGGAAAGTGTTTCAGCAACAGTACATTTTCATACAGATTGCATTTTCTGATAAAGATAATTATACAAAGGGATTTATTCTTCTTAATTTAGATGGGTCAGAAGCCATAGAAAGAGAGTGTTCATTTGTGTACACACCTGCTATCTATACAGGAGAGGAAGAAAACCATCATATTGTTGTACCAGCTGAGTCAAATACCATGAGTGCTTGAAACATAAATTTAGAGAAATGTGTAACCCCCAGGCAAGTGTTACAATGGAAAGGTACTTATTTTATACAAGGGATCAAAAGCCTGGTGAAACTTTTGCAGCATATATAACTGACCTGAGAAACAAGGCTAAAACATGCAGATTTGGTGACTTAAGGGATGAGTTGATAAAGGACAAACTTGTGTGTGGTATTATGCTGTGAGAAAGATTTTGCTTTGTGACAGTGATTTAACTTTGAATAAGGCCATTGAGATTTGTCAGATATATGAGCTCACAGAAAAGTACACAGATATGCTTACAAATGAGGGCAGCTTTAGAAGGCACAGTGATAAAGCTCATGTTGATTGTATGTAGCAATTAGTTAAAAGAAACAGGCCCAAGCACATGGCAGCAACTGTAGCCCCTGCAGTACTCACTGGTAAACCTCAGAACTTTCCAGCAAATTCCAGAGATCGCACAGTATCAGTGAAGTATAAGAGTGAGTCAGCAACCTTAAAGCATGGGCCCCAACCTAGTTTCATTGCAGAATGTCATAATTGTGGTGAAAGTCATGAATATAAAAGGGAAAAGTGTTTAGCTTTTGGTCAACAATGCGACAAGTGCAATAAATGGAATAATTTCAAAAGGTTTTGTAAATCAAAAGGCCCACATTCTTTTATTAAAAAGTAAAATTTTAAGAAATGAGTTGATCAGTTAGAAAGCTGTAACCCTAGTCTTTATGTTGATGGCATGTCAGTGCTTCATGAAACAGTCAATGCAACATATTTAAGGGTGAGGAATGAATTATTTTATACTGCTCAGATAAATGGCAAACCCACAGAGCTCATAGTTGACATAGGATGTCATGGTGAAAGGCTTGATTTGGCAAGATGTGTGAAGCTTGTTGCTTATGGAGGTGAAGAAATTCACACTGAAGGCTCAGTAGTGCTTTCATGTTACTCTGCTGGAAGAATGTACGACTTGTCATGTTATGTCGTCAAAAGGCAAGATCAGTCATTATTAGGGCTCATAAACAGTTTGAAAATGGCACTGCTTTCATTTAATAAGGAAGTCCACCATGTTAGCTTAAAAGACCACTACTCTAATTTTGCCCAGTACATTTTTTCCACTTATGGTGATCTTTTTGAAGATAAACTAGGCAAACTTTCAGTTGTGTACTCCATAAAGTTAGACCCAGAGATCAGTCCAGTTATCAGGCTAGCACATAGCTATGAATCTCTAGATGAATCTCAAGATTTGAACAAAGCACTAAAAAAGACCTCATAATCCAATGCACACAGTCAAAGAAGTCACACCCTTGATGTCAAATGCCACTATTTATTCTGTCTTAGATGCAGAGTTCATTTTGGCAAAGTCAGCTTGACAAAAAATCCTCATTGCTCACTATGTTCAGTACTCCATTTGGCAAGTACAGATTTTTGAGAATACCATTTGGGATAAATTCTGCCAGCGATTCTTTCAAAGAGCAATGAAGCAAATGTTTTTTCTGGGTATCTTTGTGCTATTATAGTAGATGGCATAATGATAAGAGGTCATGATGCACCTGAACATGACAGAAATCTGAGAAAAGTTCTAGAAAGGGGAAGAGAATCTTAAGCTCAATCCACAGAAATGCAAGTTCAGGTTACAAAACGTTACTTATGTTATAATTTATTTACGAGTACAGACCTATGGCCAGACCCTTCAAAACAAATACCCATTCTTGAGATGCCAGCTCCAGACAATGTTCAAGCCCTCCAACGTTTTCTTGGCATGGTCAACTACCTAGGCAAGTTCATCCCAGACTTTAGGCAACTATCAGCACCACTCAGACAGCTTTCACGTAAAGAAGTATCCTGGTTGTGGCTAGATCAACACCAAAGAGAGTTTTATGTTCTGAAACAGAGAATTGCTAGTTCACCAACTCTCAGATATTATGATGCTCACAAGACAGTTGCACTTTCCTGTGATGCTTCAAAATTTGGCCTTGGTGCAGTCATTCTACAAGAGAATCAACCTGTTGCCTGTGCATTGAGAACTCTTACCAAAACTGAGATGCAGTAAGCTCAAATTGAGAAAGAGCTTTTGGCAATTGTATTTGCATGTCTGAAGTTCCATGACTATGTTTATGGTAGACCTATCCAGTCTATCAAAACAGACTACCAAGCTTTAGTCACTATCTTGAGAAAGCCTATGCATTCAGCTCCAGCAAGGCTGCAATGCATGATGCTGAGATTGTAAAAGTATAATTTCAGTCTTGTCTACAAGAAAGGCAAACTTCTTTATCTTGCTGATACATTATCCAGATCACCCAGAAATACCACAGAACTACATGACAATGAAAACCTTGATTTTGAAGTCATGGAAGTGAGAATTTTTTTTCCATATGTCTTAATGAGAGATCACACAGCCACAGACCAAGTTTTACAAAGGCTTAATCATTTTATCAATCATGGATGGCCATCAAAACAATCTAGTTTACCTCAAGAAGTGCAACCTTATTTTCCATACAAAGATGAGATTTTGTCTGACAAGGGTATCATTATGAAAGAGCTGAAAGTTACTGTTCCAAAGTCCTTGCAACAAGAGTACATTACTATCTTGCTTCGTGGTCACACAGGCACCGACTTTACCAAAAGAAGGATGATATGGCTAGTATTTTGGCCTTTTATGTCACAAGACATTGAGAGAGCACTTTTATCTTGTTCAATGTGTAATTGTACTAAGCCACATCAACAGAAGAAACCACTTCAGCTAAATGAGATTTTAGAGCTACCTTGTTCGACAGTAGCCACAGACATCTTCGACTGGAAAGGTCAACATTATTTGGTGTTAGTAGACTCTTATTCCAATTGATTCAAGATTGACCTACTTCCTAACCTAGCATCCAGTACTTTAATAAGATGAAGTGTCATTTTGCAGTACATGGTAGTTCACATAGTTATTTCTGACAGTGGCACGCAGTTTACAAGCCAACAGTTCAAATGATTTGCTAAAGAATGGGTCTTTACTCATGTCATGAGTAGCCCAGAGTACCCACAGTCAAATGGTTTGGCAGAATGTGCAGTTCAAAGTGCAAAACAATTACTAGAAAAGTCAAAACAAGATAATAGTGATGTTTTCTTGAATCTCTTGAATCTCAGAAATGTTTCTCATGATAAACATCTTGGTTCATCTGTTCAGAGACTTCTCTCAAGAAAAACAGAACCACATTACCAATCAGTAGTCAATTGTTGGTTACATCTGTCAAGAACAACAGGTTAGTGAAAGCCAATCTGTTAAAGAAGCATCTGACCCAGAAGTCCTACTATGATAAAACCAGCAAACTGCTCAATCCATTACAAGAAGGAGAAGTGATAAGGATGCAAATGCCTAGAGTTTATGATTGGATTGGTGTTGTGAAGAGTATTTGCTCAGAGCTGAGATCATACATTGTAGAATCACAAAGAGCAGTCCTTATGTGATATCGGAAGCATTTGAGACTGGTGTCAGAGCCTATACCACAGCACATAGCCTGTGAGAATGACTCTTTATCTCAGAGTGAGTTGTCCAGTGTTCCAATTCCTGAGGAGGTTCCAGAGGACATTCCCATTCCTGTGACAACTCCAGAAGTTCCTGATACGAGTTGTGCACCGCAGTCTATCCCTGTTGCTAAATTTGGTCCACATTGTTATGTTACGAGATATGATCGCATCTCTAAACCCTGTAACAGATATGAAGCAACTTGGACATGAACATTGTGTTTTGTGTCTAATGTATATAGTAATGCATGTCTAACTCAAATATTGTTTTTACAAATGGCAATTCTTTTAAGAGGGAAGATGTAGATCAATGTGTGTATATGTACCTTTAAGAAGCTATCCAAGGGCTTGCACAAGTGTATAAATACTGAGCACATGCAAGTCTGACTGCCATTTTGTAGTAAGCTGTTGAGATGTAAGCATGTACGTATGTAAGGTCTGTCTGTTAACTAGGTCATTCGTACATTATGATGATGCTATCCATCCTGAGGTGTTTCTTTATATTAAAGCATCTAAACGAACCCCCCCACCTACAGGAAACATTTTTGAGGACAACATCTAGAACATTAACAGCTACAATGAGCAGGGGGATGATTTGGTCAAATGGATTGGTGTTTATGAAGTCCAGAAATCTCTGGCCTTATTTGTTAATGAAAGTTTAAAATTGCCAGTTATATATGGACAGTTGATGTCACACAAAAGAAAGGTATTTGATTTGATGTTCATCTTTTCTAACTGGTTAAAGAATTCTGCATGCCCTGAAAGAGTCATACATGTAATCCTATAACTGAATATAATGTGATAATTGATTCTGTGGAATGTAGCTAGGACTTTACTCAATCCCTTGTTTGTATCATGTGGGATCAGGTGAGTGAAAACAGGGTTAAAAATAAATACCAATATTCCCTCACTGTTGCTGGTGCATCTGAATGCAAGATAGACATTGTACCCTGGATTACAGGGAATGATATCTCTAAAGTGGAGCCAGGTTTCTGTAATTCTACAAATGTTGATGTCATAAAGGCTATGGAAGGCCTCAAATTCAGAGATTTTGTTGTTTATGCCAATGACATTCAGCAGTACCATTTGAGGTTACTATGATTGGAATTCCCTAAGTTGTGATGATTTGGTTAACTGAATGTACAGTATGCCACAAAGTTTAAATATGCATGCATTTCCTTCTACTTTAGTAACAAAATTACTTGCTTTAAGTACAGAATACAAAGGCATTAATCTTATTCTGTCACATTTTTATTTTCTAGCCATTTGTTTTCACAAGATGGAATATTCTTTCACATTTAAAGCAACTTGTTGATTATAGAAACTTGCTTAGGTTATAAATTATGTTATGAATTCAAGATTTTAATTAACTTGCAGTTTGAATCAAACGTGTCTGCAAAACATCTTAGTATTCAGCAAAATCTGATAATTTTGATTGCCAGTAGTGGCCATTATCTGAAACTGTTGCTCTTTAGACATTTTCTCATGTTTACAAAATTATACTGCTAAACAATTTAGCTGCTGAATATTTAAAAAAAAGAGAGAGAGGAATCAATGCATCTAAATGCACGCTCCTATGTTCTGTACATACTGATGAAAACAGACATGGACATAGATGATTACAAGCAAAGGCAATTAACAAATTAGATCAAGCTGAAAAATGACCTGCTGATCTGAGTGCATGAATTTCAGTAGTAGCATCACCCAGGCTGGCAGTTTTAAGGCTGTATTAATTTATTTTCCTTGACCAACACTGTATAAAAATTAATTAAAAAAAAAAAAAAAACTTAAAAGTTGCCTGCAACTGTTCAACCAATGAGAGAGGTAATGTTATGCAACTTTGGAGCAGGTAAAGACTTAGATAGGAAAAGCAGAATAAATAAATAGTAGAGTTAGTCATGCAAAGTATAGCTGAGTAGCTCTATATCTTTTCTTTCAAAAGTTTTTTTGGAATCCATTTCCATATATGGCTCTGTGGTGTGCATGGATAGATCACTGAATGTGAGCCAGATGATTTGAGAATGATTAGTGGTTCACATGTTAGAGGACCAACAGTGCTGAGTGACATTTGTTATTGGCTCTTCCATTAAGGAATCCAGGAAAGAGTAGGATTTCTGTTTGCAGTCTAGCACTCAACCAATGATGGGAGCATGCTGTGACTGCTAGGCTGATTGCCACTAATGTTTGGAATTAGATGGTAGAGCTGGAGATCAATGATAGTACCTGCCATGATGCTCATTACATCAACAGCTCCTCTCAGTTAGGGCATTACAAAGAAATCTCCCCGTACATCCCAACAGTGATATCAACTACATGACACAGTTGTATTTGCTACGTGACAGAGTTGCCAGGCAGAAGGCCAAAGCACAGACTTTACTATGATAACATGATAAAGCCTTAGCATGACAGAGGGACTCTGGTACTTAGTATCTGCAGTGAGTTGTCGGAGGAGTCTGAGGGGGGATCTCTAAGTAGATCTCCTTGGTGATTCTTAATCTGACATACTGATGGATGTGATGGTCTTCTCCCCTCAACTAATGCCATACTCAAGTCCAGGAAATTTAGCAGTATTACAGGAATTTAAGGATAAACATATAGATACAGGACCCCAGTGACCAGTCAAATGATCTCCTTACTGAGTGCCTGAAAGAGTTAGACCAACTGTCAAACAGGAACTGAAGGACATGATGGAACTGGGAGTAATCTAAGATTCTACCAGTTGTGCTGGTGCCTAAGAAGGATAGCAGTATTAATATCTATGTGGATTACAAGTAACTGAACATCTATGAAGAATCATATGCTTACCCCATGCCGAGGTGAGATAAAGGCTTAGAGCAGCTGGGCGGGGCATAGTACCTAACTACTGCTCAGATGACCAAGGTCTACAGGCAAGTACCCTTCACACTTGCAGCCATGGAAAAGTCACTGTGTATCACATTTGGATTTCCTGAGTTTACTAAAATGCCTTTCGGTATAAAAAATTCCACAATAACCTCCTGGATTGTGCATTCTCAAAGTTAATATATATAATTAGCAGGGGTATGGAAGGTGCAATGGAGCTTGACCCCCTAAAAAAATATATATATATTGGTGGCACTACATCTCTCCTCTGATTCCCATACATAGCTACTATTATTCCTATTTCTACCTCACTCCACCATGCTCTGTATAAATGCAATTGTAACAATGATTCCCGTACTTTGTCTTCTCTTCCTAGTTCACCATGCACAGCACATCATGAACTACTACTCTCCAATACTTCCATTCAATCCAAAAGACTACAAGAACAATTTAAATATTCACATCTCACTACAACTTTTTAATAACTCTAAAACACTACTCTTCACTCTTAAATATATCCACACCATGCCCCTCTATTCTCTCTTCACAAATATCACAGAAATATATCCACAAACAGACTCTTTCTGCTTCACTCTCTAACTAAAATTAAACTCCTAGGAGACATTCATGCCAACACAGGTGTAGATCAGAGTGTGTGCATGTACCTTTAAAAAGCATTTCCAGATGTAGCATGTACATATAAATAGTGAGCACATGCAGCTAGCAGTGCCATTTTGAGAGAACAGCCAGAGTGTTAATATGTATGAGTGTGGTAGTCAGTCTGTTTATATGTTTATTTAAGTTTAAGTTACAAAGTCTCATTTCTGATCTGTTTGTGTGTAATAAAGCTGCTTGAACAGAACTCATGAATGTTCATCTGTTTTATCCTGACCAGATGAACAACATGGCATCAGAACCAGGATTAGAAGAGCTACTTCTTTGAGCCACGAGGTGCAGAGTTGAAGGTGAAGAAAGATTAAGCAGGTTGAGTGAAACGGAGCACAGACAAATGAAAAAGGGCAAGAAATGAGATAAATGTAAAGAAAACTGCACAGATGATTTATTTGGCAAATAAAATGAAGCAGTGCATTTATAAGGCACAAAACACATTATTAATCAAATGAGTAGTACAAAAACATATCATTAAGCAAATGAAAGGCACAGGCCACATTATTAATTAAACAAAATGTTCAAAACCATGATATTTGATAAAACTAGCAAAATTATTCATGTAGGGCTCAGAATTATGTTTGGTTTGCATAACAAGCATGTTTAAAGTAAAACGGGCACAAGAAAAGTATAACGAGCATGCTAAGAGATTAAAAGGGCATAAGAAGTACAATCAAAGGGCAACATAAACTTAAAAAGTAAGGAAACTACATTTTTAGTAAAAGACTGGGTTTGGGCACAAACTACTATTTCCCATTGACTGAAGCTATACAAAGCATTGCTAAAGTTATTTGAAGTATCTCAGAGTGTGCAAAGTGTTTGCAGAGTGTGTACGTTATTACGGTGCAATTATTTCAAGAAGTTTGCTGTGTGCAAAGTGCAGTTATATTGCAAAGTGCAAAGTACAGCCATTTCAAAAAGTTTCTTGTGCTGTATGCATTTATTTGCAGAGTGCTGCCATTACAGAGTGCTTCTTACACTGTGCAGAGTTATTTCACAAAAGTACAGCCAGTGCTGTGTACAGTTTATTCACAAAGTACAGTCATTCTGAAGTATTTCTTACACTAATAAACAGTGGTTTCACAGAGTACAGTGATTTCAAAGTATTTTTTGTGCTATGGAGATTTATTTGGCAAAGTACAGTTATTTCAAAGCGTTTGTTGTGCTATTGGACAAATTACATGTACTGGCATAAAATTCTGGCATATATATATATATATATATATATATATATATATATATATATATATATATATATATATTTGTATCTGTATGTTGTTACATGATTTCAAGCACCTTTACTACTGTGTGTTGATATGGTAGAGGCATTTCGCAGATCAGTTCCACTTGTGTTTGATCATAATATAGCAGAAAATTGCAGAGTATTCGAGCAGGAATACGATATTTTTACACAAGCAGCTTTTTCTGACAAAGATGCACATACATGGGTATTCATTTTTCTTAACTTAGTTGGGTCAGAATCTATTGAAAGAGAGCATTTGTTTGTGTATGCACCAGAAATATATGCAGGAGAGGCAGCAAACCATCATATTGTGGTACTGACTGAATCAAGGGAAGACCCTGAGTGCTTAAAATGTAAATTTAGAGAAATATGCAACCCCCAGACAAATGTTACATTAGACAGGCACTTATTTTATACAAGGGACCAAAAGCAAGGTAAAACTTCTGCAGCTTATATCACTGACTTGAGAAATAAAGCTAAAATGTGCAAATTTGGTAACTAGAAAGATGGGTTAATAAGGGACAGGCTTGTGTGTGGTGTTAATAGTGCTGAAGTGAGAAAGATTTTGGTTCATGACAGTGATTTAACATTAAGCAAAGCCATTGAGATTTGTCAAGTCCATGAGCTTACAGAAAGACACACAAGTATGCTTACAAGTGATAAAAGCATAGTTTTATCAGCCTCTAGAGCAAGCATAGACAGCATGCAACACTTTGCAAGCAGAAACAGGCCTAAGCACATGGCAGCAGCAACCCCGTGGGTGTGACAAGGAAAATCTGGAGCAGTCTAGCAAGTTCTAAGACTAGTTTAGTAAAAGGACCATGCTCAGTACAGTATAAGAGTGAGTCAGCAAAATGCAAGTCAAGTCTTATTGTTTACTGTCATTATTGTGGAGCCAATCATGAGTCTAAAAGAGAGAAGTGCTTACCATTTGGCCAACAATGCCACAAGTGTAAAAAATGGAACCACTTTCAAAAGTTTTATAAATCAAGCAAGTCTCATTCAGTTATTAAGAAAGGTCACTTAAAAAAAGCAAGTTGATCATGTAGAGAGCTGCAGCCCTACTTTTTAACAGTGGTCGGTGAAAAGGTTAATGCAGTAGATTTATTGGCAAAGAATGAAGTATTTTGTACTGTCCTGATCAATGGCAAACCCACAGAGCTCAAAGTAGACATTGGTTCAAAATGTAATGTAATGTCAGCAGAAACATTTGCTAAAGTCAGGGCTGGTGACCAATTTAATTTGGCCAGTTGTGCGAAGCTTGTTGCTTATGGAGGTGAAGAGATTCAAACTGAAGGCTCAGTAGTGCTTTCATGCTATTCGGCTGGGAACAGTTACAGCTTGCAATTTTTTGCAGTCCGAAGACCCATGCAGGCATTATTAGGTCCCAGAGACAGTCTGTGAATGAAATTGCTTTTTTTTACCAAAGAAGTACATCCTGTATGCACATGCTTTAGTTCCAGCTTTACTGATACTATTTTCTCAGAGTATGCTGATGTTTTCAATGACAAGCCAAATAAACTTCCAGTTGTGTACTCCATGAAAGTAGACCCAGGGGTCAGTCCAGGAGTCAGACCAGCAAGGAGACTTCTGATAGCTATGCAGGACAAAGTTAAGGTCCAGTTAGACAAAATGGTGCAGCAAGGTGTGATCTGTCCAGTCACTGAACCGAGTGGGTATTTTCCATGGTAGCTGCTCATAAGAAAAATTCAGATGAAATTAGAATATGCATTGACCCAAGAAAATTGAAGAAGGCATTAAGAAGACCTCATCATTCTATGCATACATTTGAGGAAATTGCAACCCTCATGCCAAATGACACTGTTTTTTTCTGTCTTAGAAGCAAAGAGTTCATTTTGGCAAGTGATGCTTGATCGCAAATCTTCACTACTGACTACATTCAGTGCCCCATTTGGTAGATACAGATTCCTGTGGATGCCTTTTGAAATACATTCTGCCAGTGAAGTCTTTCAGTGTGTAATGGAGCAAATATTTTCAGGCTATCCATGTGCAATAATAGTTTGATGATTTACTGATTGTAGGTGACGGTGAAGCAGAACATGATGGAAACCTCAGAAAAGTTCTGGACAGAGCACATGAGGTAAATTCAAAGCTGAATCCACTGAAGTGCAAATTCAGAAAACCAGACGTTACTTATGTAGGTCATTTATTTACCAGTACAGGCTTATAACCAGATCCTTCTAAACAAGCAGCCATTCTTCAGATGCCAGCTCCAGACAATGTCCAAGTCTTACAGCATTTTCTTGGTATGGTTAACTATTTGGGCAATTTTATCCCTGACATTAGTAAGTTATCAGCACCTTTAAGAGAGATGACATGCAAAAATGTTGCCTGATCATGGTTGGAACAGCATCAGAGAGCATTTGATAACCTCAAACAGCAAATTGCTAATCTGCCTACATTAAGATACTATGATGTCCACAAACCAATAGATCTTTCCTCTGATGCTTCAAAGTTTGGTCTTGGTGCAGTTATTCTTCAAGAGGGTAAACCTGTTGCCTATGCCTCTAGAACTCTTACCCAAACTGAGATGCAGTATGCTCAAATTGAAAAGGAACTAAATAGCACAAGTAACAAAAAACTGAGGGTAATGCTACTCAATACCAAAAGTCTGAACCTCAAAATGCACGCACTCAAGGTACTCTTCAGTATGGAGAAAATCGATATATGTGCAGTAACAGGAACCTGGTTTAAGCCTCCAGAGAGCACCCCAGCACTACCAGGCTACAACTCATACCATACATTTCGGCCACAGAACCCGGACCAAAATACAAAAGGCGGGGGGCTTATCCATATTCATCAAGGATACCCACACCTCCAGGTTAGTGGCACAGCACGATGCTTCAGAGATCATCCACATGCAACTAACAATGGGCAAAACTGCAATTCAAATTGTAGCTTGCTAAAGATCATCCACCATGTCCCAAGACTCCCATTCAACATTTCTGGAAACACTGAGAAACATAAAGGTCCTACCAAACACCCTTGAATTACCCAAACATTAACTGGGAGAACTACTCAAGTACTAACTCCCTTGCCCAACATTTCCTAGAATTTATAAACTCAAATGCCCTAGTTCAACTGGTCAACACTCCCACCAGAGGTGACAACATATTGGACCTGGTCATCACCAACATGGGTGAGCTGTATTCCACATCGGAGGCCAACCCCTCACTGGTTAGATCTGACCATAAACAAATCACTTTGGATATCCACATTCCGCCCCCACCCCCGGACAAAAAAACCACCGTAAAAAGCTTTTCAAAAGCAAACTTTACGTTACTTAAGACCAAGGTGGAAAGTTTCAAAGCCCCCATGCTGAAGGATAATACTGTCCAAGCTGCAAAATCCTTTACTAATGCATTCTACGGGCACCTACAAGAATGCATGGATCATGCCATCCCAAGCAAAACCAAGACTCACTCCTCCAAGAAAAGAAAACCAGTCTGGTGGACTCCTGCCATAAATAAGCTATACAATAGAAGGAGGAAACTAGTACAGAAAAGAGTAAAATCCCAAGAAGGGAAGACATCCCAAAACAGTATCAGCAAGAAACTATGATCCCTCATAAAATCATCCAAGGTGAGCTTTGAAAGAAAAATTGCCAAGGACTCCAAAGATAACCACAAGGCATTCTTTAGCTATGTCAAGAATCTAAGTGGCAATGCTCAGATCTGCTCGGAGTTAGTGCACAATGGCACAAAATACACTGAACCGATCGATATCGCCAACATCCTGGCAGACAGGTTCAGCGCAAACTTCACCCCCCTCTCACCCCCAAGAGGGCTCATAACCATACCAGAAGAATGTAGAGTCCCTGAAATCACAGACACACAGGTTAAAACAGCCCTCTCCAAAGCCAAAAACACAGCATCAGTGGGACTGGACGGTGTCCCAGGTTGCGTCCTACATGAGCTCAAAGATGAACTAACCCCTCATCTAAACACACTGTTCAAACTCAGCCTCTCCACAGGCTACATACTCATAGAGTGGCACACAGCAGCAGTTATTCCACTCCACAAAGGTGGAGCCACAACAGACCCCAGGAACTATTGCCCTATAAGCCTGACTAGCTTGGTCTGCAAGGCTATGGAGCGCATCATCATGGAACTCATTAACAGAGACATTGGGAACCTCCAAACACTGGACCCTACCCAGTTCGGCTTTGTTCAGGGCAGATCATGCCTCCTAAACCTGGTGGACTTCTTTGAGACAGTTACCAAGGCTATAGATGAGGGAAAGGTGGTACACACAGCCTACCTAGACCTTGCAAAGGCCTTTAACACCATTCCCCATTCTGGTATTATAGACAAGTTCACCAGCCTGAACATAAAACCCTATGTCACAAGATGGGTTGCCAACTGGCTCTCGGACAGAACCCACATGGTGAGAGTTGTGGGAGCTAGGTCCAACTCTAAATCGGTTACAAGTGGAGTTCCCCAGGGCTCAGTCCTAGGACCCCTCCTGTTCAGCATATACTTCTCAGAGATACAGGCAAGCAGAGGAGGATTATGGCTGACCAAGTTTGCAGATGACTGCAAACTAGGGGCTATAATTGACTCTCCAGCTGACACAGACATCCTCCAAAAGGTCCTCACTGAGACGGATACCTGGTGTCACAATCATGGCCTCAAGCTAAATGCCAAAAAGTGCATAGTCATCCCCTTTGGAAAAAACAAAGTACCCACAAACTACCACATAGGTGATAGTCCCCTAAATATGGAAGACGTAATAAGGGATCTGGGGACTCAAGTAGATAGTAATCTCACTTTTGATAATCACATTGCCAAAGTGGTTAGAAAATCCTTCTACGTGGCCCACCTAATCACAAAAGGGTTCGCATCCAGATCAAAAGAGGTCATTGTTCCCCTCTACTCATCACTCATCAGACCCATCATAGAGTACAACACCCTATTTGGGATGTACCTTACAAGACACCTGCAACAGCTGGAAAGACCACAGAAGTACCTCACCAAGAGGATCACTGGCCTCAAACAGATGCCCTATGCAGCTCAACTGAAGAAATTATAGCTGTACTCATTTGCGTACTGCCTACTCAGAGGTGATCACTGCCTGACATACAAGGCCATGTCCAACCCAGATTTGATGGACATGCTCCACCTAAAGAAAACCATATTCCCGCGAGCCACATGCTCTAGTGATCTAAACCTCACCACAACAATAAATAGGATGTGCTGGAAGGAAAGATTTGTGTCCCAGAGGCTTCCCATGCTTTGGAACAAGATCCCAATCTACATTAGGCAGAGCTCCTTGCTAACACTCTTCAAAAGAAATCTTGACGAGTGGATGGGAAACAGAAAGTTTACCTCAGGGATCACTTCAGTGGTTCTGCTGGACAGAGGCACAGGGAACTAATCTAAGGGGGCGGCGAAAGCCAACACATTCTGGCTAGGCTTATAAATGCCTTCGGGCAGATAGCCTAGTACCTACCTATGAATCTATGAACCTATGAACTTTTGGCAATTGTGTTCTCATGTTCAAAGTTCTATGATTATATTTATGGCCGAGCAATCCAGATAGAAACTGACCATCAACCTCTAGTTACTATTTTAAAGAAGCCTATGCATTCCGTTCCAGCAAGCCTACAAAGAATGATGCTCAAACTGCAAAAGTACAATTTCAAAATGGTCTATACAAAAGGTAAACTTCTGTTATCTGTCTGATACCTTATCCAGATAGCCAGGAAAAAACTACAGAATATCTTGATGCAGAGAATTTTAACTCTGATGTCATGGAAGTGCATAATTTTTCTGCCACGAGACTTGATGAGCTAAGAGATCATACAAAGACTGATCTGGTTTTGCAAAAGCTCAACCATTTCATCAATGTAGGATGGCTGTCAAAGGAATTCAGTGTACCTCCAAACGTACAACATTATTTTCCATACAGAGATGAGATGCTAATGGAAGATGGTATCATTTTCAAAGTCCAAACGTTGTTCCTACTTCCTTATAGCGTGAATACATTCAGATTTTACATCATGGCCACCGATGTTCTGATTCTACCAAAAGAAGGTTGGAGGACTAGTATTTTGGCCTTCTCTAGAAAAAGACATTGATAAAGTGCTTTCTTCTTGCTCAGTGTGCAACAGTATTAAGCCACATTTGCAAAAAGAGCAACTTCAGCTAAGCCAAATTCCTGAGCTACCTTGGTCAACAGTAGCAATTGACATATTTGAGTGGAACAGCCAAAATTACTTAGTGACTCTTATTCAAACTGGTTTAAAATCAGTTTGCTTCCTAACCTAACATCCAGTGCTGTTATTACTAAGATGAAACATCATGTCTCAGCCCATGGTAGTCCACACAATGTTATTTCTGACAATGTTTCTCACTTTACCAGTCAATTGTTTCAGAGATTTGCTAAAGAGTGGGACTTTATCCATGTTACTAGCAGTCCAGAATATCCTCAGTCAAACAGCCTTCTGAACATGCAGTACAGAGTGCAAAGCAATTACTGGACAGGTCAAAGTGTGACAATACCAATATCTTCTTGAATTTACTTTATATCAGAAATATACCCCATGACCATCTACTTGGCTTGTCTGCTCAGAGACTTTTATCTAGGCAAACCAGAACAACCTTGCCAATTAGTTCTAGTTTGTTGGTGCCTAATGCTAAAAATAACAGAGCAATCAAAGCCCAACTTTTAAGAAGCATTCTTTTCAGAAGTCCAGCTATGATAAAACAAGCAAATTTCTTCATCTATTAAAAGGAGAAACAGTGAGGATGGAAACGGCAAACGGCTTTGATAGAATTGGTCAAGTGAGAGGTATATGTGCCAAGCCAAGATCCTACTTAGTGGAATATGAGGGTATAGAGTACAGGAGAAACTGCGGATATCTGCTTCCTGTATCAGAAACAATATCACAGCATCATACTTGTGATACAGACTTTAGACCTCAAAGCAACCATGTCAATGTTCATACCAAAAAACAAGTTGCAGTATCCATTTCCATTCCAAATGAAGTCCCAGATGTCTCCAAAGTTGAACATTCCTTGAAGGCAGTGCCTGTTGCTAGATCCAGTTCTGACTTTTATGTTACACTGTCAGGTCGTATTTCAAGACCTAGTGTAAAATACATAGCAACTTGGACATAATTGTTTTCAATGTGTCTAATTTTGTATGATTGCATGTCAAATCATTAGTTCTGTATAACTGCATGTCAAAAGATAATTTCTGTAAATTGCATGTAATTGAATAATGTAATTTCATATATGGATCATTTCTCAAAGAGGAGGATGTAGATCAGAGCGTGTGTATGTACCTTTAAGAAGCATTTCCAGATGTAGCTTGCATACAAATACTGAGCACGTGCAGACAGCAGTGCCATTTTTTGAGAACAGCAGAGTGTTAACATGTATGATTGCGGTAGTCAGTCTGTTTATAACTTTAAGTTTGTTATAAAGCCTTATTTCTGATGTGTTTGTGTGTAATAAAGCTGCTTGAACAGAACCTGTGAATGTTTGTCTGTTTTATCCTGACCTGAAGAGTGGCACCAGGGCCCAAACGTACCTACCCACCCTGTTTACAATCTCCACCCTGTCCAATTCCAAACTCACTAAATCAAACCTTCATCAATTCCCCATCCAATACCCCACATCCCAAAAAGAGTAACTCAGACCTATTTATTATTAATTTCAACCTCAGTAGCATTATAAATAAAGTAACTGAATTCCATGTTGCCCTTGCTCTCTGCTAACAAGACATAGCTGTCTTAACTGAGACCTGGCTAAAGCCCTATATAAAAGATGAAGAAATTCTAACCAAAGCTTATAGCATTTTTATACATGATAAGTTAAACAAATGGGGTGGAGGCATTGCTATCATGTTCAAAGACTCCCTCAAACTAGTCCAACTAAACTGCCCTCCCCCTGACCTCCCCATCTCCAAAATGTTAACCACACATCTTGAAATCAATACCCACAAATCAGTAATAATCAACATTATAATGTTGATTAATAAGCAACCTAGCCATCACAGAAAACCTTCTCTGCTGGGCATCAACTTACTTCAATCAAGAAACAATAGTACTAGGAGACTTCAACAGACTGGCTTATCTGCTCCTCTGATAACCCTTCCAACTTTATCAACCTCTACAACTTCTCTCAAACCATTAACTCTCCCACTTGCATCAATATACATTCCAAAAAAAAAAAACAATCAGTACTAGACTGGATACTAACAAATAAGCTCAGCATAGGTAACCAAGCAAGCTGCCTTCCAGACACACTTAGTGGCCATTCCCCAACCTTTCTTTTCAGGAAATGGGTCCACACACCTAACAACATCATATTCAAAAACATCCATAGCAAAGAAATAAATTCTCCCCCACTATATTTAATTCACCGCTACATTAATGTGAATAACCTAGCTCCCATAAGGAAAATCCATACCAAAAACCAAACAACTATCTTTGCTAACAAAAGACACTAATCTACTTAAACAAAGGGATAGGGCCTGGTCACTTTACCAAATTTCCAAAAACAGCGATAACCTCACCACATATTAATAACTAGGAAATCAAGGGAAAAACCAAATCAACAATGACAAAAGGTTATATTTCCAGACATGCCAACAAAAACACCAGAGCAACCCACCCAAAAGTTTGGCAAAGTATTATCTCCTAAATCCTGGAAAGCTGTCAACCCCAGCTCCATCTGCCAAAAATAGTTTTGAGTGTGTAGTGTCACAATTCAATACTCACTTTATCAATTCAATAACCTCCCTCATAGACAATAATTCTAACGTTCCCCTAACAGTACCCACCTCAACCACATCTAACCCTAGCACATTCTCTTTAAGCCCATACAAAGTAGTTACATAAAAAAGCTCCAAACCAAATTAAAACAGTGTACTCTTGCAGCCGATCAACTCTCCAGTGAATTTATAAAGCTACCTGTAACTTCCATCTCCTATCCTATATCTATACTAATCAACTGCTCCATCTCTGAACAATAAGTACATCTCCTCTGGAAAATATCACATATCCCCCTACACAATGGTGGCCCAGCTACAGACTTCTCTAACTAATGCTCATTGTCATTCTCTCCCCCCATAGCTAAAATCTTACAAAAAATGCATTCATCAACAACTCCTTGACCATTTCCTTAATAACAGCCTCTTATCCAATTCTCAGCATGGCTTCTGACCTAAGCATAGTACTAATACTGCAGTTATAAGTTTCACAAACACTGAAAACCTTCTCAAAAATGAAGGCCAATGTGTCTCATCAGTTTTCCTTGATATGTCCAAAGCTTTCGATACAGTATCCCACCAATTTTTTCTAAACAAGCTAGCAACATATAACCTCAGTACAACATCCCAGATTTGGATCCACAGCTATCTTTCTAATCAACAGCAGTCTTCCATATGGGAAAACAACCCCTCCTTCTACCCATCTCTTTTGGAGTTCCCCCATCCTCGGACCTCTTCTCTTCATCATATTAGCCAATAACTTTGGTACTTCAACCCAACTAACCTTTATAATTCGATATGCTGCTAATGCCACTCTTTTTTGCTCAGCCCCCTTACCTCAGGAACTACAAGATAAAACACAAAAATCTCTCCAAGACATAGAAAACTACCTCTCCAACCATAAACTCATACTCAACCCAAACAACTAAACTAACGGTCTTCTGTAATAAAATAGATAAAAAGAACCAACCTACTCTTACCATTCACTCCTCTAATGGTACAAAATTTGAACCAGTCAATCAAACTAAGCTTCTAGGTGTAACAATAGACAACTGTCTAAAATATGAGAAACATATAGCACTAACAATTAAAAAAGTCGACATCAAACTTGGCTCTCTCTATAGGGCCAAACCATACATAACCAACAATACCAGGCTATCCACTGCCAGATCCCCCCTACTATCCATCCTCCTTTATTGCTCCCAAATATTTACCACCCTGTGCAAGTCTGGTTTGAATAACCTAGAGACTTGCTATACACAATAGCCATGTTTGCCATAAATCAACCCCATAGATCTCATCACTGTTCAGCACTTCACCAACTGAACTGGATTGAACAACCCAACCAATTAGCTCTCAACCAATTAACCAGTGCCCACAATATCATCCATAGACCCAACAACTGCCCTGCTCTCACTGACCAAGTTCAACCTAATACAAAGCTCAGGTCCCTCAGATCATCTGACAAATTAATTATAAAGGTAACTAAATCACATAACTACTATGGATACTCCCTCTCCTCTTATAAAATATCCAAAACCTGGAACGTACTACCCCAACACATCCTAAAAAATCCAAACAGTCACAAATTCAAACTACTCCTAAAAGCACACCTCACTAATCATTGGCTTGCTCCTGCACAGTTCCAGGCTAAATTACACTCACTTGATGTCTCTCACTCTGACTAGATCAACTTTGTATACATACCAACTGCAACACCCTTGCACTGGCCTGTAATAAAGTGGCCTCAATCCTCACCACTGGCAACAGTGAGGGATGTACACAATGGGAAGATCACAAGTACACACACAATAAAGTACAATTTCCCTTGAGGGCACACAGAGATCATAGTCAGTCTGGGGGCTGGTTTCTCCCTCTTTGCCAGATCCCCAATAAGACTCCCCACTGGCACAGCTATAGAGTTGAGTCCTTAGCCAGGGTTCCAAGCCAAGTCCTCCCAATGCTCTCTCTGTCCAACTAGTGCTTCATTTCCCTGCCCACATAGCTAACACACACACTTTGAGATTTGATTTATACACAAACACACAACAGGGAAATGCTGGTACAGGTTTACTAGCTATGCCCTCTTCTGGCCAGACCATAAGGTAGTTATTACTGCCAACAGAGCCCCTTAACAGCTACTTTAAGGCCCTTCCCAAAGGGTGACCAGTCCTACTGAGTAGTGTTACTATTATCCAAAAGGTAAGTGTGACCATGAACAATGCTATTTAGGAGTGGCCTGTACAGTGTCACCAAATACATATGCAAGTACTCTAAGAGTTTAAATATGTCTCACAAATATCAGCCACAAAGATAGGTTTAAATATATTTAATAATAAGTAATAAAAGAACAAGACAATACTCAATCAACACAGTAACTGCAGAGTTCAGAATCACAGGAACTATTTTAAATCAACATTGCAGGACAGTCTCAAATAAATACAGAAAACATCTGAACTAATCTTTACTATATTCCTATCTATCTCTAAGAGATACTATGCCCTAAGTCTTACTTAAAGACAACATGCAGGCAGAAGTGCTGATGATGGGTGTTTCCAGCTCAAAGACAAAATACAAAATGTCTAGTCTCTTTCTCCCTGAGAGAGTTCTTTAATTAATATCAGATATTACTGCTGGGCTAGCTTGGATGACATCACTCTTTGTCACCTGCCTTCAGTTCCCAGGCTAACAGATACTAACAGAATTTTAACATCTCTGTGTCAGAAGTACATATTTCTCAGATGTGTGCAGCACTTGGAAGTAGTAAAACAATAAAACACTTTTAAATTTGAACCCTAGTAATTATTTCTGTTTCAAGACAATAGAAAAATCTTTAGCTCTAGACATTCTATTTGCTTAACTGAAACTAAGAGATAAAACAATCATAAAACAATTTCAACTTATTTTCTTGAAGTTTTGCAAGTTAACTCTGTATGTTCCAGGTTCTACTATTAAAACATACATTTGCACATATATATAGTTTAAATACATTTATGTTCTTTTCCAGTAGGGTACATTGTGGACACATCATTGAAGCTCAGTGCTGTACAAACCCTGTTCAACACACATTTCTATACCAGTAGTTTAATATACGCATAACATATAGTTCTCTTACATTTGTAAGACAAGCATATGAATCATGTTGATATTCATAAATAACATATGATTATTTACAAAATTCCAGATAGCTAGGATGGCAGTGTCACAATCTACCCCCCAAAAATGTAAGATAGTTTTTCAAGTGACTCTTGAGAAATGTTGCTTGAGAGGATTGAGCCTATCTGGGAATACCATGAAAAACACAAAACAACTGAATAAAGGCTGTACCAAAACACAGTCCACACTGGAGTCTAATGATGGTTTCCAAAGATTTATTGGTGCTTCCTGGTACCTCAGCTGTGAGCGTTCAAAGGGAATAAATTGTACACCAAACTAACTCGTTTTATACTAAACCTTAATTACTTAATTATCCAATTACATCATTTAGCTGATATAGATAATCTAGCTGATATGGGAGCATTCACTGGAAAGGCACAAAAGATAGTAATATGTAATCTTATAAAACTTCATAAATATTTATCAAAATTACATATATTTACCCAATGTTGATGTTAACTTCTTGATTTAAGCCTTTTGAAAATAAAGTACCATAATCAATTACAAATTTCATCTCCAACTGTAACAATTTTCTAAGATAGTCATCTCCCTGCCTGCATAAGGGCTGAGCCATAAGAGAAAAAAACAAACTAACATCAGCTTCCTCATGGGCTGGATGAAAATGGTGAGCTACTGGATTATCCAACCTCTTGTTCCTGATATCCCTCAAGTGTTCCAATATCCATCTCTTAGCCATTATTTTTGTTTGTCCTATATACTACTTGGTTGGTGTGAACCCACATCCAATTATATAAACAGCCCCACATGATCTGCAACTAAAACTATTCATGGCTACACATTTTATACTATTAATTCTAGTCTCATTCAAATTTTTGATCTTCCATAGACCCTGCACTTGCCACAGGGAAAACAACCCCTACTTCCCCTACTCTGTTGGGGTTTGGCAAAATTTAACAGTTCCTTGAGATTCAAAAATCTACTACAGGAAAAAGTAACTTTATTGGGGAATAAATCCCCCACATTCACATCATCACAAACAATGGGCCAAAATGTTTCCCTGTCTGGGAATACCTTACCCCATTCCCTGTGATGTTGCGCTGTCATATATGCTTGCAACCCTAAACTCCACCTTAGTAGTATGGCATTTTATTGGCTAGCACGATATAGCCATGTTAAGGAATTGTGGTCTGTAACTACAGTGAATTTCCTTCCATACAGATAAGGCTGAATTTCCTGCAGTGCCCATACTATGGCTAGGCATTCCTTTTCTACAGCTGCATAGAATTCCTCCCTGGGATGGAGCCTACAACTGAGATATACCACTGGGTGCTCTTCTCCCTCTGAGGAAACCTGGCTAAGTACAGCCCCCACCCCATGGTTTGAAGCATCCACCTGCACAACACATTATTTGCTGTAATCTGGTCTGACTAACACAGGGGACCTCCCAAACCCCTTTAAGCTTCTGGAATGTCTACTCACATGCCTGGGTCCTCACTACCTTACCTGGCTTGTTTTTCCTTGTCAGGTCTGTGAGGGGAGCAGCTATGGTACTATAATTGGGGGCAAACTTTCTGTAAGTACCCTGCTGTCCCTAAGAATGCCCTTACCTGCTTTTTGGTAACAAGTGCAGGCCATACCTGAATGGCTTCCACTTTGGCAGGTTCTAGCCTGATCTTACCACTCCCCACCCTGGGTCCCAGGTAGAAGACTCTGCCATACCCACTTGACACTTGCTGGCTTAATGGTCAACCATACCCTCTGTAGTCCACCCAGCACCTCACAGACATGCTGAAAGTGCTCTTGCTAGGAATGGCTGTAGAAGGCAATATCATCTAGGTACACAAGGGAAAAATCTCCTGCTCCTGATAGGATACAATCTACCAGCCTCTGCAATGTTGCTGGGGCATTTTTCATCCCAAAGGGCATCTTCATGAATTCATACAAGCCAAAAGGAGTCACAAAAGCTGACCTCTCTCTTCGCTAGGAGTCAAGGTCAGCTGCCAGTAACCCTTGGTAAGTTCAATAGTGGTATGGTACTTAGCCCCACCCAGCAGCTCTAGGGCTTCATCTGTCCTAGGCATGGGGTAAGCATCTGACTCTGGGTGGCTATTTAATTTCCTGTAGTTCACACAGAACCTGGTGCTGCCATCCTTCTTTGGTACCAGCACCACTGGGGAGGCTCAAGGATTGCTGGACTTCTGAATTACCCCTAGGACCAACATTTCCTGGATCTCCTCCCTCAGAGTCTGTTTGAGTCTCTCAGGCACCCTATAACGGGCCTGCTTAATATGCCTTTGGGTTCCTGCATCCACATGGTGCTGCACCAGGTGGGTGCACCCTGGTTTCCCAATGAACATGTCCCTAAACTCCTGTAACACTGCTCAGTTTCTCGAACCTGGGTAGGGGATAGCTGCTGGGACATTGCTACCCCTTCCACTAAGGTGTCAGTTCGAGCATCACTGAGGAGATCAGTCACCAGATCCCCCTCAGACTCCTCCTGCCATCCACTGCAAGTACTCAACACAAGGGCCTCCCTATCATGGTAAGGTTTCATCATGTTAACATGGTACAATTTGTGCCCCTGCTTCCTCCCTAGCAGTTCTACCATGTAGTTAACATCACTGACCTTCTTTACCACCTTGTAATGTCCCTTCCAAGCTGCATACAGCTTGTTGTGCCTGACAGGAATGAGAACTATTACATGCTGCCCTACAGCATACTCTCTAGCTTGAGAATTCCTGTCATACCAGACCTTTTACTGCTGTTGGGCTTCTGCCAGGTTCTAAACACCAACAAGCAACTAATAAAAACCAACGAATTAAACAAGTCCTTCAAGGCAACCAGGATACCAAAAACGAAAAAGTTTTATGAAGCGCTTTTCGTCATTCACAGTTGAATGACTTCTTCAGACAAACAAAAATAAGTGACTCGTAGTTTATATACACATCACTCTCATTAATTAAACAATTAGGTAACCAGTTAAGTTAAAAGATCCATTTTGTACAGGAGTAACTCATTACAAGAATAGTACAAACATATAAATATAGTTAACAAACCTAAAAGTGCTAGTATTTGATATCAAGTAATGGAATACCTTAAAATACTACTTATATCTATACAGTTCCTTTAAAAACCCTTGTAAAAAACATATATTAAAAACTATTATGTTTAAATATAAGTTGATTATTTAAATTCCATTTTATTTTATTCATATAGTACTATAGAATCATGTATTATAAGCCAGTAACCTTATGATAATATAATAGCATGTGGCAAAAACAACAATGGATCACTATCTAGTTTGTCTAATAATATATCTAATAACCTATCTAAAAATAGCATGCAGCCTAGATAGAGGCTAATATAGGTTCAATTCTATCTAGTCAAACTTTTAAGTTTTAAAAGGCATGCTATATTACAATGCTCGTTTAAACCTGGTTCTATAAAGGCATTTGTTCTAAACTGCCATGAAAGTTCACTTTCCTCCAACAATAAGTTGAATGGGCCTCTTCTATTATCTAATTCTATCTGGTCTAGTCCAATAAATTTGAACTGATGGTTAGGAAAGAGTGTAACATGCCTAGCTAGAGCATTTTCAGATTTTAGTTTGGAAATAGCATTTACATGTTCATAAATTCTCTCTCGAAGGTGTCTTTCCGTCTTTCCTATGTAGAAGCATGAACAATCGTTACATAATGCGGCATATACAATGAATTTTGTATTACAATTCAGTCTATGGTTGAGTTTGTATAGTCTTTTGTTAATAATATGCTTGTTGCCGCTTTTGATGTATTTGCACGTTACAGTTTCCACACTTGAAAGTTCCCTTTTCTTTGCCTTTATCATTAAAAGTTTTATTCTCCAATAGTGTCTTTAAATTTTTTCCTTTTCTATAAGTAATTTTAGGTCTGTCACTAAACATATGAGCACATTTTTTATCTAGACTTAAAATAGGCCAATTCTTATACAAGATTTCCCTTATTGTGTGACTTTCAAGACTAAATGTCATAATATAACTGCTGCAGAAACTGTTATTAAAAGCAGAATTACTGTAACCAATTGTATCATTAGTATTTGGACTAGCACGTTCATATCAGGTGACCTATTATTACAACTAGTGTTTAGAAGGTAAGGTTCAACCATATCTAACTCCACAACTTCAGTTGTAACGACACGGGTTCTATCCTTCAAAATGGGTAAAATAAACCGTTGTTTCTTTTTCTATAAATTTCGTCAAATATGTTAGTTAAAAACTTCTCAGGATAACCTCTAAACCTGAACATATCTTCCAACAGTTTACATTCACTAAAGAAGTCACTGTCGCGGGTAACCATACGTGCTGCTCTGATAACTTGGCCCTTTACTATAGCTTTTTTCTGAAAATGTGGATGTAGGCTAGTATAATGCAAGTAAGAATTACAAAAAGTACTTTTTCTATAAATTTTTGCAAAAAACTGTTTACTATTTTTATCTTTAACTAAACAAATATCTAAATAATTAGTAACAGTCTCTTGAAAGTCAAAAGTAAATTTTAAGAAATTGGTGGTATCATTTAAGTAATTCATCAGTTTGCTTGCTGTATCTTTGTTGCCACTGAATAGGATGAAAATATCATCCAAAAAGCGTGTATAAATTTAATATTAGATTTATATTCTTCTTTGTTGAATAAAAAGTATTCTTCCCAGTAGGCCATAACCGTATTGGCAAAACTGGCCCCTACTGGGGATCCCATGGCAACTCCACATTTTTGTAAATATAGTTCTTTATTAAATAGAAAAAAGTTATTAGTCAAGATTATATCCAACAAAGATGTAACTAAATATACTTCATTACTAGGTGCTCCTTTTTTGACCAAAAAAATGTTCACCCATTCAAGTCCCTCATCATGTGGGATTGATGTAAATAAATCCATTACATCAATGGTAAGAAAGTTACATTCTTCACTATATTCAAGTTCATCTATTCTCTTAAGGAATGCCCATGAGTCCTTGCATATTTGTGATTCTGATGTTAAGTATTTTTTTTAATATGTTGTCTACAAGTTTAGCACTTGCATATGTAATGGAATTCCCATGAGTTCCCTGAGCCTTGTCCTGAGGTTTATGACATATGCCACAACAGACTCCTTGTGGGATTCACACTCACCCTCCCACTGATCACAAATCAAATCTAGAGGTCGACTCACCCTATGCCCATACCTATGCATCACTCTTCAGTCACAGGGTGAAAAGCCTGTGGATTCCTGGGGCACTTCTCTGCAAGCAAACAACTCATCTGGCAAATATTTGTCCCAGTCCCTCTTAAACTGGTCTGAAAATGCCCATAGCACTGTCTTGAGTGTAGAGTTCAATCTTTCAACAAGACCATTAGTCTAGGGATGCTAGCGGGTGATTTTTAGGTGCTTCCCTCCACAGTACATCCACAGACCTGCCAGCAGTTCTGACATAAAATTAGCACCTCTGTCAGTCAGTATTTGTTTTGGGAAACCTACCCTGCTTAAAAATCTCTAACAAAGCATTTGCCACCTTTTCTGCCTCAATGGTGGATACAGCCAATGCCTCAGGGTATCTGGTAGCATAAGCTACTACCACTTGGATATACTTTTTCCCTGTGGAACTTGGGGTACTCAGAGGCCTCACAATATCCATAGCTACCCTCTGAAATGACTCCTCAATCACAGACAAAGGCATCAAAGGAGCTTTCACTTTGTCTCCTGCTTTTCCTACCTTTTGGCACTGCTCACAGGTCCTGCAGTACCCTGTTACATCTCTGGAAATCTCAGGGCAATAGAAGTTATACATGATATGTCTGTATGTTTTATGCCCATATGACCTGCAAAAGGAATATCATGAGCTATGGCTAGAAGTGCCAGACGGTAGGCTCTGGGCACTACCAATTGCTGTATTCTCTCACTCTCTACCCATCCTTCATGGGTCCACTCTCTATACATTAACCCTTTGTCCCAGAATACAGATTCCCCCTTCCCTTGAGAATTAGGTGCCTCAATAGCTACCTCCCACAGGCCTTGTAATGTAGGGTCTGAGAGTTGAGCCTGTCTCAACTCCCTCTTTGTAACCCTTCCCAGATCCTCTTCCACAGGGCATCTGACATTCCCTGACAGCAGTGCCTCACTGTCAGCATGGGTACTACTACTCACCTCTGCCCTTGCAGTCACTCTACCCAAGGAAACATCAGGACCCCCAAGCAGTTGTGGCTTACCTTCAGTCTCACTGCTACAGGGTAGCTCCCTCCCTGAAGTAACCACCTCACCAGTCCTGGCTGCAAGTGTGTGGTTTGTCTGGGTCTCCCCAGGCTACCAGACCCACATGCTTGTCTCCAAGCCTGACTGCATGTAACTGCATGCACACATGGTACTGCATTATAACAATCATTCCCTATCAGGACATCTGCAGGGATATCCTCAAACACACCTACTTGCTTGGTTCCTTTTCCACCCTCTCAGTCAAGTTGAACCCTAGCCAAAGGTATTTGGAATGGGGTCCCTCCTAAAGCTCTGACTGGAGTAGATTGCCCAAGCAAGTAGTGCTCTTCTGTAACTATGCAGGCTTCACAATGGTTAGGTCAGATGCTGTGTCTCTCTTAGCTATGGCCTCTTTCCCATTCTCTAAGATAGGATATAACCTCTTGTGGTAGTTTGGTACCCTTGTTGTCTTGAGACAACTTACTGCTGGCATTTTTTCATTCCCACTTACTGGCTTTCCCTCCTTTTGTTCCTCAACTTGCCTCCATGGACATCTATATGCTACATGGCCCAACTGGTTGCATTTAAAACATTTAACCTTTGGCCCTGGACATGTGCCTGGACTAGTAGTTTCCCCTTCTACTAGCGGACTCTGTTGGGGCAGTCTAGGCTGCCAACCATGGGTTCCCTTAGACCCATGAGCAGCACTGGGTGTCCCTTTCCTGTGCAGTGTTGTCCTGCTTGCTAGGTATAGGTCTCCCTTCTTCCCCAACCCATCTGCAGTAGTGCATTGTCTATCAGCTAACCAGATTCTCATGTCTTCAGGCAAAGTGCTAAGGGCTTGTTCCCGAACCAAAATGTCTGCTGGACCTTCAAAAGTGGTGACCTGACATACACTCACCCACCTATGAAAATAAGTGCTTAGTTCAGCAACATATTCGCACACACTTTCATTTGCCTTGTGTCTATGTACACAAAACTTTTTCCTATAAGCTTCTGGTGTTAACCAAAAACATTCTAAAAGACAGTTCTTTACAACATTATAATTTAAACAATCAGTATCAGACAGTTTAGAAATTACAGTTACAGCTTTACCATGGAGTAAGGGGGGTCAGGAACCATACCCAGAGCCCCTAGTCAACATTATACTGTTTACATACTCTCTCAAACATATGAAAGAAACTATCAAAATTATTCCCCTCTGTAAATTGTGGAAGAAAGTTACTAACCTTTGTTGCTTCAGGGGTTTGGTTATTCTCTTCCCCATTACCTCCATGACTCTGGCAAAGAGCATCTCCTTTTTATGTTGCCTCTGCCTCTCTTTCTCCTCAGCTTCCAGGAGTTGTGGTTTATCATTTTCCTCAGCCTTCAGATGTTGCAGTTTCTCATTTTTCTCAGTCTCCAGATGCCTCAGTCCCTCTGCTGCTCTATTTACAAATTCCTGGCCTCTAGCTCAGGTCTCTTTAACTCCAGATGTATTTTTACGTCTTCTGTGGAAATGTTGAGCTGACCATCTTCTGAGAGTTCTACATCTCCAATGAAAGTCGGATTGTCCTCCTGATTGCTATTCTGTGATGCAGCTGTGGCAAAAGCTGCAGTCACGTCTGCTTTAGTCAGGTTGGCATAGACCAGTCCTTTAGCCTGGCACAACTCAGCAAACTGGCTCCTTGTAAGCTTGCCATACTCCTCTGCTGACATGCTTGCCTGCTCTCCCTGACTAACTAAGCTAACAAAAAAAAAAAAAACAATTGTGATATGAACTCTGAATGTTCACTGCATGGCTGATTGAGAGCATGGACACCTTCAGTGACCACTGTACACAGGCTATAGGAATTCAATATCCACACCACTACAAGCCAATTAATATGTAATGTGGCTCACCACTGTCAACCAATGAATATGTGATGCGGATATCCAACCACAGTCCACCAATTAATATGTGATGTCCCTGCACTGGCCCAGGAATCAAGAAGTCTCAATCCTCACCACTGGCAACAGTGAGGGATGTACACAATGAGAAAATGACGAGTACACACACAGTAAAGTACAATTTCCCTTAATAACATGCAGAGATCACAGTCAGTCTGGGGCTAGTTTCTCCCTCTTTCTCTAGATCTCCAGTAAGATTCTCCACTGGCACAACTATAGAGTTGAGCCCTTAGTCAGGATTCCAAGCCATTTCCTCCCAACACTCTCCTCAACCAACTCTGAACTAGAGAACCAAACAAGCACAGCATGACACAGCAACTGGAGAGTACAAACTTTAATAACAGTTAAGCGCTTTCTTCCCTCTTCAAGGGACTTCCTCAGAACAAAAGATACATCCCCACCCCATATTCTATGTGGGGAAAACCAGCAGGCACTTTAAAAATAGAGTTGCCGAACACTTATTAGACATCAGACATGGTAGGTTGACTAATGCTTTGAGTAGACGTATAAAAGAATTTAGTGAACATAATATTACATTTTTGGCCATACAAGTGGCAAAAGATCTCCAGGGTAGGAATTTGGACATTCATCTCGATATTTGTGAGTTAAAATGGCAATTGAGTCTAAACACAACTGAGTACCCGAGTATTAATGAGTGTACTGCCATTACACGTGTGTTAAAATTGAAGAACATTATAGGATAGATTATTTATGTTCCTTATGAATTTTAGTATCAAGTATTTGTTTTAATACAATATTTTTTGTATTTTTTGTAATTGTACATATATATTTTTTGTATTTGTACATATATTTTTTAAATGATGTGGTTTTGTGGTTAACTAATTTATTGGATAATTGTTTTAATTGACATGCTATTTAAGGGCTGGATGGGGATGTATATTTTGTTCTGAGGAAGTTCCTTGAAGAGGGAAGAAAGGGCTTGACTGTTATTAAAGTTTGTACTCTCCAGTTGCTGTGTCGTACTGTGCTTGTTTGGTCCTCCCAATACTCTCTCTGTCTAGCCAGTGCTTTGTGTCCCTGACAAGTAGCTGACACACACACACACACACACACACACACACACACACACACACACACACACACACACACACACTTTGATATTTGATTTATCCACAAGCACACACCTGGGAAAAGCTGGCATAGTTTTACTAGCTATGCCCCTTCTGCCCAGACCATAAGGTAGTTATCACTGCTACCAGAACCCCATCAGCTATTTTAAGCCCTTAGCAAACAGTGACCAATCCTACTGTGCAATGTTACTATTATCCAAATGGTAAGTGTGACCAAGAACAAGGCTGTTTAGGAGTGGCCTGTACAGTGGCACCAAATACATGTGCAAGTATTCTAAGACCTTAAATATGTCTTACAAATATCAGCCACAAAGACAGGTTTAAATATATTTAATAATAAATAATAAAAGAACAAGGCAATACTCAATCAACACTGTAACTGCAGAGTTCAGAATCACAGGAAATATTTTAAAACAACATTGCAGGACAGTCTCAAATAAATACAGAAAACATATAAAGTAATCTTTACTATATTTCTAGCTATATCTAAGAGAAATACTATGCCCTAAATCTTATAGATAACACGCAGGCAGAAGTGCTGATGAGGGATATTTCCAGGTCAAAGACAAAATACAAAATGCCCAGTCTCTCTCTCTCTGAGAGTGTTCTTAAATTAATATCAGACATTACTGCTGGGTCAGCTTGGATGACATCACTCTTTGTAACCTGCCTTCAGTTCCCAGGCTAACAGATACTAACAGAATGTTAATATCTCTTTGTGAGAAGTACATACCTCTCCGAAGTTTGCAGAAATTGGAAGTCGCAAAACAATAAAACATGTTTACATTTGAAACTTAGTAATTATTTCTGTTTCAAGACAATACAAAAACCTCTAGCTCTAGACATTGTGTCTACTTCACTGAAACTGAGAGATAACACAATCGTAAAACAATTTCCACTTATTTTCTTGAAGTTTTGCAAGTTAACTCTGTATGTTCCAGCTTCTACTATTAAAACATACATCTGCACAGTTATATAGTTTATATACATTTCTGCCTTGAAGCTTAATACTGTACAAACCCTGTTCAACACACACACACCAGTAGTTTAATATACACATAACATATAGTTCTCTTACATTTGTAAGACAAGCATATGAATCATGTTGATATTCACAAATGACATATGATTATTTACAAAATTCCAGATAGCTGGGCTGGCAGTGTCACACCAACTTATAATCTTGGATGGGAAAGCAAATTATTATTTGACAACCATGTAAAAATATTTTTTCTTTGATTATTCTTGTTATCATGATTTGTATTCTCACTTGCATATTGTGAACTAGCCTTCCTGTAACTTTTAATCAACTATATCTGTGTTTGTACCATGTATTTGATACTTTCCTGTATTTTTCCACTACTGTTTTCTGTTTTTCTGTCGATTAGTTATTGGAGCTTTTCTCCCCAGGTCTCAACTGAAAATGGGCTCCAGGTCTCTTGGACACTACCCAGTAAATAAATGTAAATAAAATAAAATTAAAAACAAAACAAATATCTCTATATATATATATATATATATATATATATATATATATATATATTTACATATATATGTGTGTGTGTATACATATATATATATATATATATATATATATATATATATATATATATATATGCTAATGGCACATTTGGTAGAACAATTAGGACAATCTCATTAGATATAAAAAATGAGTAGAAATCACATTTGGTACAAGATTCATTTGGTAGAAGCACATTAAGTTGCATGTATGCATTGAATGTATTTTCAGGTTGAATTTTTAGAAGTGGTTTAGTTAGCTGATTTTTGTATTTTTTTCATAGTGCCTATTGTTGTTCCTGATATTTTTCTCTGTGTTTGATAAAATCAATGATGTTCTTGTTAGTTAGCAAGAGTTAGTCTATAAATAGAGCTAGTGTAAGGAACTGATGTTGCTGTTTTTATATACAGGAAATTACTGCTAGTGTGGAGGCAGTGACTCTCTTGTTTTTGGAGATTTATCCTTTTTGTGAGATGGGCAACCATGGAGTTGGTGTGTATAAGTTTGGGGGATGATGGAGGCCTTATCCCCTACAAAAAAAAAAAAATACTTGCAGTTTTATTTTCTTCCATGTGTGTTTGGAATTTGTTCATTTAAATGTATTTGTTCTCGATTTAGACTAAATGTGAATGTTCGACCAAATGTGATTCTACTGTTTGTATCTGCTACTAAATGTACTATATCTATCTACATATTCTACACATATTTATAACTTTATAACCATGACTATCACACAACTAAATCTAGTCTGTCTTCTCATAATTCTTTACAACACTACAAGTTATCACTCTAGCAATATCCCTAAACTTAGTTGCACAACACTGCATTATGCACTCTCATACATAGACACCACACATTATAATAATATCTGCCCACACTTATTCAAGAACTACATAACGGTCCAATTCAGAACTAAACACATATGCTCTCATTCCTACTCCAAAAAAACGCAATACTTTCTCACACTCCTCACCAAACTCCAACATCTGTATAACCATTTTAACTCCAGGCTCACCATAAGTGGGGATATCCACCCCAACCCAGGCCCAAATCCATCCTGTCCAACACAAACTGCTCAAACACAAATGTCAGAACATAACCCCCCCCACTTTCTTCATCCCTGTGCAAATCAACAACAGCAGCAAAACCAACCATCTTTTAATGCTAAATATTAATATTAGAAGTATCAAAAATAAAATACCTGAACTCCAGGCCACAATAGCACACTACTCCCCAGACATAGTTGCTTTAACAGAAACCTGGCTAAATAAAAACATAGCTAACTCAGAAGTTCTCCCTACCGGCTACAATATCATTAGACAAAACAGACCACTTCGTAAAGGGGGTGGAACTGCCTTATTCTACAAGTCCAACTTAACTGTCCGTCAATTACCAAACTCCTACCCCTCCCCCAATAATTGGGACATACTTATCTCACAACTTCAACTTCTCCCTAAAAAGGTCATCACCACAATTGTGATCTATATTCCCCCTGGTAATACACCTGCTAGCCTTGAAGACTTCTTATCCTGGTGTTCTTCCACATACTCACAAGAAACCCTTATTCTGGGGGACTTCAACCTAGATTGGTTCACCTGTATATCAGAACCACCAAGTAATCTAATAAATCTCCATGGCTACCAGCAGCTAGTCCAAATTCCAACTAGGTGTGATAAAAACTCTAAAAGGGAATCCATCCTTGACTGGGTCCTAACTAGCAACCCCACATTGTACCCTCACACAGGCAGTCTCCCAGACACCTTAAGTGACCACAACATAATATACTTTATACATAGTAGAACAAGCATATGCAAAACCACTAACTATATATCCACTAGAAACACAAAAAAATTCTCTCATGAGGTCCTCAACACTTTACTGTGTAACTGTGACTGGACCCCCCCCTAAAAACCCTCCCACTTGACCAGGCTGTAGCATATTTCAACAAAACATTTCTACAACACCTAGACACTGTCGCTCCATTGCGCAAAATCAAGGTTAGAACCTCTACAAACCCCTGGCTCAGTAAAGAAACCAAACAAATCCTCAAGCCCAGAGACACTGCCTGGCGTTACTATCAAAAAAACAAAGAAACACAAAGCCTAACTAAGTACCAAGAACTGCGCAACCATGCAAAAAAATGCATTAGGCTGGACAAAAAATCCTACTACACAACATTACAAACTAAATATCAACACAATCCGCAAAAATTTTGGCAAAATGTAAACCAGCTACTAAAATCCACCCAAAAGGCTACCTCCAAACCAACCACCCCTGACACTAAAGTTCCCATCGAAACACAATTCAACTCCCACTTTGTGAACTCAGTTCTATCCTTAGTATCACAGGACAGTTCCTTCCTCACTACCCCCCCCCCCCAACACAAATATTTATTTATTTATTTATTTTACATTTGTTAACCGGGCTAGTCTAGCTGGATACATATCCTTTTTCAGTAGAGGCCCGGGGAGAAAAGCTCCAGCATAATGGCAATACATGTTGAGAATACATGTTACATAATGAGAATACATGTTACATTTACAGGATAAAAAATAGGAATAACATAGATTTTATATAAACACAATAGAAAAACAGCAGGTTATACATAGTAGTTATATGGCATATACTAAGTGAATATAGACTAGATCAAGAATCATCAGGTTACATTGTGGGGTCAAGAGATTTTAATAATCTGCGTAAGGGAATTGGATTAAGGTGGTATGGGACTAGGTTGTTATGAGATATATAAGTTAGTCAGGTTCCAAACATGGGCATAGCCATTGTAACTTAAGATATTCTTTGAGGTTATTTTTGAACTGATTATGCGAGGTTATGAGTCTTAGGTAGTTTGGCAGGGAGTTCCAAGGCTTTCCAATGGAGTTGGCATAGAGGGCATCACCACCCGAGTTCTTAGATTTAATGGTTAGGATCTGGACGCTGTTAGATGATCGAAGGCTATTAAGGTTGGAGTAGGGGGTCAGAATACTGCACAGTGAGGGAGTTCTATCCGGTTGGTTGATTATTTTAAAGGCTTCAGTGAGTTGGTTAAGTTTGAGAAGATTGGGCAGTTCCAACCAGCCAAGTTTCTTTAGGTTAAGGCAATGGTGGGTGCGATATGGGGAACCTGTTATGAATCTAGCAATGTGGTTATAGGCAAGAGAGAGCATGTTAAGTTCACGTTTATTGAGGAAAGAAAGAACCGGGGAGGCATACAGGAGGGTGGAGAGGAGATGCGTGCGGGCAATAGTTAATTTGGCAGTAGGGGTTAAAAAGTTTTTTATTCTGTACATGGATCCAAGTTTTTTGTTAACAGATTTTACGGTTTGGGTAATGTGTATGTCAAATTTGAGCTTATGGTCAATAGTAACACCTAGTAGTTTGGTACTGGTGACAGGGGCTATGATGGTCCCATTGATGGATTTAACATGGAAGGTCATATTGTTAGTATTTGGGAGTTCTTTTCCTAGGGGTGAGAAGACGTTGGGGAAAAATAGTAGTAATTTGGTTTTAGTTGGATTAAGTAGGAGTTTCAAGTCGGTGAACCATTTTTCTACTAAAGTAAAACAGAGTTGAGTAGTTGTTTGGAGTTTCGAGAGGGAGACATCTGAGGAGATCAGGGTGGAGTCGTCAGCATATTGAATGCAGGTGGATTTAGGGATGACTGAGTGAAGGTCGTTTATGAAGATGGAAAACAGAAGAGGACCAAGTATAGAGCCCTGAGGAACACCGATGGTATTGGGGAGCAGGTCTGATAGTCTGTTTTGCCACAGGGCAGCTTGTTGCCTACCAGTGAGGTAAGCCTTAAACCAGCTTAGTGCTGGGGTGTTCTGATGTAGGGTTTCCAGGGTGTTAAGTAGGAGCTGGTGATTGACCATATCGAATGCTTTTGATAGGTCAAGAAAGAGGGCGGAGGATATTAGTTTGTTGTTACGATTATTATTAATGGAGTCAACAAAGGAAAGGAGTGCGGTAGTTGTACTGTGGTGGGGGCGAAAGCCATGCTGGTAGTTAGACAAGAGACGATTAAGGGTTAGGTAGTGAAGGAGTTGTTTGTGGACACATCTTTCCATAATTTTCGCTATTGGGGACAGTATTGCTATTGGTCTGTAGTTGGATGTTTCCGTGGAGGTACCTCCTTTGTGAAGCGGGATGATATAAGAAATCTTCCAAATAGAGGGAATGCTAGCTTCAGTTATAGTTCTATTGATCAGGATTGATATGGGGTAGGCGATAACATCGGATGCTATTTGTAAATATTCCGCTGGGAGGTGGTCAGCCGCTAGGGTGGTCGGTTTGAGTTTTTTTAAGAGGGTACGAATATAGGAGGAAGAGACTGGCTTTAAGTTAAAGGAGGTAGGGGCAGCATCATGAGGTTGTGTGGCAGATGGGGCAGTGGAGGTTAGTTGACTGGCTAGAGTTTGGATAGTCTCGGTGAAGAAGGAGTTAAAGGTGTTGGCTATTTCTTCCAGATCTTTCCCAATAAGTTTCTCAGGGGTTGGGGTAGTAGTTTTACCTGGGTGAAGGAGGTTGTTAAAACCTGCCCAGAACTTCTTTGGGTTGTTCTGGTGTTTATTCTGGAGGTGGCAGAAGTATTGTTTTTTGTCCTGGGTAATGGCTGTTTTAGTAGTGTTTCTTAGCTGTTGAAATTTAATGCGATCTTGGGGGGTTTTAGTGGCTCTCCATTTATCCCAGGCCTGATCACGGAGTTTAATTTTGGTTTTGGTTTCTCTAGTTAGCCAAGGTGCTATACGTACTTTGGATCTAATTTGTCTATTTGGGGCATGTGAGTCAAGTATCTTAAGGAATGTGTCGTTGAAGTGGGACACACTCTCCTGGAGGGGTAGAGTTTTTAAAATGGACCAGTTGCAGGATTTTAGGTCTGCAAGGAATAGTTGTGGGACAAATTTCTTTTTGTTTCTGATTAGTCTATATAAGGGGGGGTTGGAAGTTGGGCATTTATGTTTAATAATATAGGTAATTAGGTGGTCACTGAGGTCACTGGGAAGGGTCCCTGTGGTATAGTTGTTTGAGTCTTTATTGGTAAGGATCCAGTCAATGGTGCTTTCTTTTTGGAGAGTATTGCCTATTCTAGTTGGGGATAGGATATTGTGGGAAAAACCATGTAGGTTAATAGGATGTGGGGTTATATGGGTAGAACAGAGGGACCAGTCTATATTAACGTCCCCAAGTACTATAGTTTCTTGTGGGTAACTAGTGGCTAACCAGCACAGGGTTTGCTCCAGGTTTTCTGTGTTCTTCCCTGGTGGGATATAGATTACAATGAGGTTGATGCATTTTTGAGTGTTTAGGCATATCTTTAGGGTAATAAGTTCTAAATTAGAGATTATAGGAGGTTGTAATGGATTCCTAATGATATTCAGGGTATTCCTAAACATTACAGCTATTCCTCCACCCTTTTTCTTTACATGATCAGCCCTGAAGATATTATACCCGGGTGGGAGAATCTCTTCGTCCTTAGTGGTGGGTTTTAGCCATGTTTCAGTTAGACACATAATGTCAGGGGAATGAGTAGCTAACATGGCATGCAGGTTGTGAACCTTGTTGTTAATGCTTCTTAGGTTCAGATGTAGTACTAGAAGGGAGTCGGTAGAATTTCGGGCTAATTTAGAGGGGTTAGAGTCTGGGACAGTAGTGGGACCTGGGTTAGGATGGATATCGCCATCAATGGTGATTCGATTTTTCAGGTAAACTAAGAATCTTTGTAGTTTAAATAGTAGTTTGAGGTTAGTTTTATTATTTGGAATTTTAGGGTGATGAAGGGTGAGATGGACTATTTTGGGGGATATTGTTTTGTCCTGGTAGAGTGAAGGTGGGATAGAAATGGCAGAAAGATTAGATTGGGAGTTAGTGTAGCGCTTAGGGAAGGGGATTCCTATCAGAGTTTGTTTTTCATACTTTGTTAAAAAATAGGCAGTAAGGAGTAGTATTGTTGTGAAGGGGGTGATAGAATAAATGAATTTGGCCATGATGTAAGAAGGGAAAGGGTAGTGGGAGGGGGGGAGAGACTTTAGTTTTAACTTTAGTAATGGGGGAGGGCCTAGAAGTGGGAGGAGTAGTAGAGAGAATTGAGGGGCCGTCGGATTTGTGAGGGGGAAAGTGGGAGGGGCTGGCTACTCCTATAAATGTAGAGGTACTGGGGGCGGGTGGGATATGGGGGCAGGGAGGGGAGTGGAGCGGAGCCCGAGCGAAGCGAGGGCGAAGCGGAGCGGGGCATACACCGCCAGGAGTTCTCAGGGTCTTAGAGGCAGCAGTAGTTGAGTGCAATAATCAGCGTAGTGGAGTTTCTACTAATGCTTCCAGGAAAGAAGCAATTTTTCAGGTGATATAGTTTGCACTTTAAATAATTTAATGGTACTGCCAGGTTCCTGACACTGGAATGCTAACCCTAGCTAGTGAGGAGATAACAAGGCTATGAATTTACCCTGTAGTCTTAAAAGAGATTAGGTTGTAGTTTTGAGGAGTTGAGTACTGGTCTGTGCATTCTCATTAGTTTGTAGTCCAGGTAGGAGCGTTTTGGGTCTTGGGAACCACGCGTTGTTTAGTTAGAGTGGGGGGCTTCCTGTGATACAAGGGAGAGAGATAGCATATTAGAATCTCTGAGGTTATAGTACTAAAACGCAGACTAACACAGCTTCAAGATTAAAACCCAATACAGTATGGAAAATGTGTTCAAAACAGTAGATAATACAGTGCGTGTTTCAGTCACTAGTATATCATTACCATTTGGTGATTCAGTTTAAAAGAACAAAATAGTATTGCAAAGTTTAGTCGTCAATCGCTAATTAATTTTAACAAAA